>NC_081518.1:20448888-20681388 GCF_030273125.1 Centropristis striata
GCGAGCCGCAAATATAACAACCACCCGTCAACGAAGAGTTCCAGGGTGGTCACAAGGGCCGAGTTACAAATGCAATTATACATTTATATCCTTTCTTACATACTTGTTTACATTTTTTGTAACAAAATATGTTTTTATCAAACTATGATGGCGAATTTTGAGTTTAACAGTCGCTTCGCTTCACAATTAAAGCAATCCATGTTTTACCAAGAGAGACCTATTACACAGTTTATGCTGTTTCAGTCTACCTAAATGCAATTTAAGTACACGCCTCGGCTGATGCTTAATGAACTGTATGTCCAAGCGCATAAAATTACTCAAAAAAGCATCCTTATTCATTGGACAGGTCCGCATGGCTACTTAATATTCAATTTGTACATTACAGCTGATGCGTAATGAACTGTATGTCCAAGAGCGAACTGGGAACTGGCTGTGAGCGTCGCACTTTAGTAGCCTATTACTATTTTTAAGTAGCTGAAATTATTTTAATTATCCCTTTCACCCTTGCTATCATTAAATATCATCTAGAAAATAAAAACGGGCCTGAAAATGATAGAAATATCCTGACAGCTCTGTTGGGGCTTGGAGTTCATCTATAAGTTCTGCTTTCACAATCCCGTATGAAGCTGAGACTCTGTGTAACAGCTGAACTGTTATAGGCGTACACGCGTTACACACACACACAGGCGTCCACTACGTTCGCTGGTGGCACTTTTCACCCGTCACCCATGTTATCTGGTGTACTCGCAATACGCGTGTCTGTAAGCACGCCTATTAATCAGACTTTATGCTGGCACAGGCGACGTGTTTTAGGCGTTTAAGTATAGTGTGCTGGCATAAAATACCCCTGATAGTGTATGTGCATGCGCGCGTGTGTGTGTGTGTGTGTGTGTGTGTGTGTGTGTGTGCAACTGAATACTTGTTTGAATTATTTATTTGAACAGTACTTAACCAATGCTGATGGAAAACCTTTTAAGAATCCGTTAGTGAGAAGCATGAATGGCAAGGAAAAAGCTTCATTCTACAACTCTGGTATAATCTTTACCCTAACTCTTTACGAACCTTCCCTGATTTAATCCAACTATCTCAACTCCGTCTGGCTCACATTAAAATGTATTTTCTAAGAAATCAATATATAGCTCATTGGTGTTTGACTTTAATACGAGCAGTCCGGAGCCGGCTTTTTTCGTCCCTGTAGAAGAGCAGGGTCTTTTTTCTCCCCTGAAAACAGCCTGGTTACTGATTGGATAGATCGCTAAGCAGGATGTGACGTAGTGCTCTACACGACAACAACACACACCATTTGTAAAAGCCTTCAAAGCAGTGTTCCAAATTTAGCCACTTTTCAGACCCACTTAGTGACCATTTTTCAAGAAAGCGACTGGAGACAAATCCAGCGACTCCTTCTTACTCTTCTTAAGGAGCCACTAACGAGCCGGAGGCCTGCTTGTTAAGAAGAGCCACCGATAGCGGCAATTAGCTACAGTTAGCTCTGTAGCAGTACAGTGTATATGTGCTGCTGCTGCAGGAGGTGTAACTTAGAGATCTCTGTTTGTTTACAACAAGCACCAGACACTTCAACACCAAACTGTACACAGTTAGCGACATTAATTCACGATCACTATGTTTGTGATCAGCGGAGACTCTTTGCATAATTAGCCATGCTGCTTTCAGCTGCTGACGTTGTGCACAGTTAGCGACGTTGAAAACCATACGTTACCTCCAGAGTCTCTAAATCCCTCTGGGGGCTAACTTGTAGTGGAGACACGCAGAGTGAGCTGACTTTTGAGAGGGTGTGGCCTGAGACTTTCCCGGTGGCCACATTTCCCCCTAGTTGACAGGGCTATTGAGATATGTGTTAGTATATAATTACTGGTACTTTTTTTTTAAACTTCCTTAATGTTTTCTTTCATATCAGTATCAAAATACGGTATGTTTATGGCCTCCATAGCCCTGACATGTAGTTTTTGAGGAAGAGAACATCAGCTATGCTGTAGCTTTTGCAGCTTACTGTTTCAGGTCCATACCGAGGCTATACCCCTTAACATTAATTGTGAATGTTACCCGCTTGCTAGTTTCCACATTCGGAGTGTAAAAGCTCAATGGGGCTTCCTAAATGTGGTGTTCAAACTTATGACCATCACTTTCCACCTCAAAAAATATGAGTTTCTCCAAGTAAACTATGACCGACATTAAAATCGAGTAGTGTAGGCCTACCCTGTATCCTACTGCTGCAGAAAGTTAATGCGGAGAACATTATTTACTGTTGTCTGTTGTCAGACACAGCAATGCTGCACAAAGGGGTTGCACTAGAACTGGCACTTAAAAGCTTTCACACCTCAAGGGCAAGGCCCTCTTCAGGTGCTGTGGAGACTTCACTGGCTTTGCTTAAGTAGACACCAGCACTTACATTTGGTCGATTGTCATCCACTTCAGTTTCAACAAGTCCCCTCGAAATATTCTCCTCTTGATCCTAACCCCTCTTTCTAATCATTTCCGTTTGGAGCAACATTTGCAGTTTTTAAACCCATTTTACCTCTGCTTACTATCGTGCCATCACAATCTAGCCCCCGTCTTGACTGAAACTCTTAGCTCTCTTTTTAATTCACTGTAAAAAAAATGTCTGTAGATTTTACGGTGAAAAACTGCTAAACCATGACAGTAAAAGACCGTAAAATGATAAATGGGTTAATTCAGTTTCAGTAACAACAAAACACCGTAAATGTATATATCAGCCAAAACAGTATTCTTTTTTTTTTCACTGTAAAATACTCTGGCACTGTGTTTGTGACAAAAATATACTGTAATATATATACAAGCCATCACTGTAATTTTTGCATTTTTTTTTTGTGAAAAATACTTTTTCTCACTGTTAAATGTACTAAAAACCATATCTCTAACACATATACTGTAATATTTAATGATACAATCTTTAATTTATGCAGCATTTATAAAGTATTCTACACTATAATATGGAATAAAATGGCAATCATAAACGTGAAATCAACAGTGCTAATATCCTTTTACTGTAATATTAGAAAAAGTTGCCCCATGTTTATTACAGTAAAGTTGCTCCTGCAGCTGTCTGCACTAGTTCTTTGCAGGCTGCATCTCACGGATACAAACGTGACCTGAATCTTTTGTTCAAGTCTTCTTTATTTTAGGTTCATATAAAGGCATATAAAAAGCACTTCATAAATAATTTATCTACACTTTGCAACCTAGGTGGAGCAGAGTGTGCTGTCTCTGAACAGAACCAGAGAGGTTTGTAATCCCACAGATTCTTCCTTCACTTTTGCCCAGCAGCTGGGAAACAAGACACAGAAACTTCTTGGGTATTAAGAAGCTGCAGTGATTATTCATGTTGATTCAAACTGTACCCTACACTGTACATTTACTGCCACACACTACGTAGAAAGTTTGGCTGCTACACTGTAAAAAATTCTGTAGATTTTACAGTGAAAAACTGCTAAACCATGACAGTAAAAGACCGTAAAATGATAAATGAGTTAATTCAGTTTCAGTTACAATGAAACACCGTAAATGTATATATCAGCCAAAACAGTATTTTTTACTTTTTTAAAAAATACATTACTCCACTGTAAAATACACTGGCACCGTGTATGTAACAAAAATATACTGTAATGTATATACAAGCAATAATTTTTGCATTTATTTTTTGTAAAAATACTTTTTCTCACTGTTAAATGTACTAAACACCATATCTCTAACAAAAATATACTGTAATATTAAATGGTAAAATCTTTAATTCATGTGGCATTTATAAAGTATTTTCTTGTATATATTTCTTGTATATGCTATTACATGGCAGAACAGCGTCTTCTTTTCTTCTTTTCTAATTAACGTTTTATGTATACAGTAAAATATGGAATAAAATGGCAATCTTAAACAGGAAATCAACAGTGCTAATGTCATTTTACTGTAATATTTAAAAAAGTTCTACCGTATTTATTACGGTAAAGTTCTGGCAACCACAGCTGCCGTTTTTTTACCGTAAAAACAACAGTTTTTTTTCTACAGTGTACTTTTCTGTATGATGCTTTTAAATTTGCAGAAAAAAATGGAACCAGAATACTCTGAAAGCTGTTGTGACAGACATGCATATTAGCTTGTTACTAATTACTGACGTATGCTTGGGCTACATCCATGAATGTGAGTACATACATTTTAGGTATCTTAAAGTTAAAGGGTTTTCATCGTTTCATAGTTTTTTGATGTGATATACCTTAACATTCATTTATTAGAATTTTTTATGATTTGGAAATTTCCCTACATACAACCAGTGGTACACATGCAGGAGTTTCAGAACCAGTGTTGCTAAGGGATGGATGGATGGGTGGATGGATGGGTGGGTGGGTGGGTGGGTGCATGGATGGATTCAAGATTATTTCGAATATGAAAACAAAACAATAAAAAAGTAAGACAAAACATTTAACATGACATGAAGAATACATATTCGAAAAGAAGTGAGAAGAAGTAAAACATATAAACTCCCACCCCCTCTCCTTAAATATGACAAGTTAAAATCCTTGTCTTGTATTACAAAAACATGAATATAATTTACCTATACACATTAATTATACATACATACATATATACACATGCCCCCATATGCATACATACATACGAAAGGAAAAGAACCAACAACAAAAAAAGATAACCAGTAAAAAGGATCAAAATAAATAAACACAGTATCCTCATAACACTTGGTGCTACCCAACATCCTCTTTCTACCTCATTTTAAACTGTTTCATGTTTGGACATTGCTTCAACTCCATAGTGAGCTTGTTCCATAGTCTCACCCCGCTCACTGAAACACAAAAACCCTTCCTGTTTGTGTGCATTAATGCTAAATTAAAGTTACTTTTACCCCTTAAATTATAACTCCCCTCATGAATGCTAAATAATTTCTGTATATTTATTGGTAATACAATATTTTTTGCTTTGAACATTATTTGAGCTGTTTGATAGCCCACGATGTCTATAAATTTTAGTAATTTGGACTGTAGAAATAATGAGTTTGTGTGCTCCTGATAGCCAGCGTTGCGACTGGTTGATAGCTATTTAGATTTGTAAAGTTCTCCAGATAGTTGCCCAGTTTGAAATTTGTCCATACATCTCCTTGCATTGCTGGTTCTCAGTTGCCAGTAAACTGCTGCCATTGGAAATGTCCGCTTAAATCATGGGTCTCAAACTCGCGGCCCGCAGGCTCATTGCGGCCCTCGTGACGATATTTTGTGGCCCCCACCTTGATATGAAAGTTTAATGTGAGTTTTGTATGAATGGCACTTTACCGTGTTGTGTGTGGAAGGTCACTTTAATTACTTTTTTGGTCATTTTGTGTCTTTTTTAAATAAATTTGTGTCTTTTTAATAATTTTGTGTCTTTTTTAAAATCATTTTGTGTCTTTTTTGTTAATTCTGTCTCTTTTAGTCATTTTGTGTCTTTTTGGGTCATTTTGTGTCTTTTTTAAGTAATTTAGTTTTTTTCTGTCATTTTTGGTCATTTTGTGTCTTTTTTAATAATTTTGTGTCTTTTTAAAATAATTTTGTGTCTTTTTTGGTAACACTGTATTTTTTTGTCATTTTGTGTCTTCTTTTGTAATTGTGTGTCTTTATTAAGTAATCAAGTGTTTTTTTCAGTCATTTTGTATCTTTTTTTTTTTTGTAATTTTGTGTCTTTTTTTGGTCATTTTGATCCTGCCTCCAGCGGCCCCCAGTTAATTTGAGTTTGAGACCCCTGCCTTAGATGCTGTAGGCATAAAAGCTGTAGTATCAACATGATATTATGTTATAATTTTATATAAGTTTCCTATGTAATGAATTCCGAAAATAACTCCCCACAATGTTTCTCTATGGTTTCTCCTCTTGCAGACACACAGATATCCAACAGACATGCACTCAGAGCTTTCCACAGCTTACAGGAATGAACTGAGCATGTGCAATAATACATAAATGCAGACAAACACTCCAGAAATCAACAAGCTGGATTGGCTCTCAAGTGTGTGCAGAGTTATAATCTCATCATCATAAATCAATATGCCAGCCAAGGAGTAGCATTTATGAGCAACCCACAGCAAGCAGGCAAAACATACACACACATATTCACACCACAGACCACAGTGTGGCTGCAGGGTATTTCGTCTCCAGCATGTGTCACCTCAAAAATAAGCATTAGAGCTAAAAGCCATTAGGGCACAACCACAGTTCCTCTTTAAACTTCCATTAAAAAGCCAGTTCCAGCACAAGCCCTCAATAGCCTGTCTGTCTTTGGGACTCAGCTGGTTATGGACATGTCCACCTGTGCCAAGCAAAGCTCCACCACTGAGCCCTGTCATACTTTATTAGCAGTTATTGATAAGTAAAGGGTATTCCAAGAATTATAAAGGTGCTTTGTCTATGTTACTAATGAGTATGTCAGTGTATTTATTGATAGGCCTGGTCAAAATGTGGTAGGTGAGAGTTTCAGTCCACTTGAAACTTTTCATTATCAACAAGAAAGTCAATGAACTTCAAGCAGGATTGTCTCGTATTTAAAGCAGAAAAATGACCTACTGGGCAAATGAACAAAAAAAGAAGTTTATTAAAACGTTGTGTCCCATAGACCAGTGGTTCTCAAATGGGGGTACTTGTACCCCTGGGGGTACGTGAAGGCACTCCAGGGGTATGTGAGATTTTAAAATATACATTTAAAAAGTAGCATCAATGCAAAAATAATTTAAAAATAGTTATTTAATAAATATTTTAGGAAAATATAAGTATAAGTTCATAAAATGAATTTTAGATTCAGTAGGCTATTCAATTTCCTGATCCTAAAAACCCAGAGTGTCCCCCATACCAGGATGGTTGGACCCAACCTGTCATATGCCACCTGGCATCAGCTGTCAATCACTGTAAAACTCAAAGATGGAGTCATGGTTGAAGCGTAGCAGTTATAGTTTTAAATGGTTATATGCTCACTGTTTTTACTACACTAGCTTGAATCACTACATTTTAGTGATGAGAAATATTTGCAATAAATTTAATCATGGATTATTAACATTTAAAATGTTTGAAATAGTTGGGATTTTTTTAAATGTTTGAATTTTGTATGTGTTTATCAGTTCCAAAGTTTAATAAATCAGACACTGATGGCACAGCCCTCTGTTTTTAAGTCTTTTTTTTCTTTTTCAACCAAAAATGCTTTGCCCTGGCTAGGGGGTACTTGGCTGAAAAAATATTTCACAGGGGGTACATCAGTGAAAAAAGGTTGAGAACCACTGCCTTAGAGGATGATGGTGTTGTTGTAAAGGCTGGAGTAAATTATTTAAAAGAAGCAGAGAATAGAAAAATACTGAGATAATGTTTGATCTGACCTATTTATACGAGAAACAATTATCAACCAAAAAACAACTATTAATATTGAGGTGTGTGTCCCTCTGTGGGGGAACCTTAAACATGCAGTCAAACTCAGGAGATTAAAGTTCAATTACAAGATAGAGGCAAAAGTTACAGCATGAATGAACATTCAAAGAGGTGCAAAGGCTTTAATTTAAATAATCCAGTCGGTAAATATAAATTAGTACAAGACACCGCTGACTGCTGTTGTCATCATCACAACAGTACAGTAATAATTCAACCTAGTAATTGAAGAAACCAGTGCAGTATAACATTAGAGTTGTTTGTGCACTTACACAATATTGAACAAGACTATTTTATTTAACAGTTTAAGGCATTATTTCAATCAGTAATGATGACACTAAACCAGTTAATTATATGGTCACACTGCTACAATGAAGTCAGACTAAGAAACATGAACACTCCATTCTCACACCCAACTTGTCACATACAGTCAGGAGCCCTTGGTATCACTTTTTAAGGTACATTTTGCCTCAGTAACTAATGGATGCCGTTTTAAACACTCCATTAACCCTTTATCAGGCAAAGAACTATATTTGGTAACTTCAGGTAATATTTCAAGAAAAAAAATCCAAATTTACTAGATTAAAGTGGCAAATCTACAAAAAAAAATTATTCCAGATTCAAGAAATTTAAAGTGGCAAATCTACGCTAAAAAAGTCGCAGATTCACCACTTTAAATCTCATAGATCTACGCATTTTTTTCTCGTAGATTTGCCACTTTAATCCAGTAAACTTTTTTCTCAAAATATTATTTTCGTATGTTTTTTTTTATACATTCTGGCAGTATGTAATATCCTCCAATATTCTCTAGGGTTGAAATTTGGAATTTGAAAGTAATTCAATTAGTGCCCTATTAAGGGTTAACAATATAAAACACTATCAAGTTGTTTAGGTTTAGCAATAAAACTACTTCCCTAATTTTAGTGCAAAAAAGTAAATAGTTAGATGTTACAAAATACCATGTGAATAAATGCATGTAACTGCCCAAAGTGAGGTAGTTGGTACCAAAGTAATAATGGTTTTGGATTCTTTATTAGTTTTAGTTTTAATTTCATTGTGATTTTTTGTTTTCAAATTCAGTTAGTTTTAATCCGTTTTTAGGGTGTGTCTGCTAGTTTTAGTGAGTTTTATTTTTTGGAAAATGCTTAGTTTTAGTTTAGTTTTTTTTAGTTTTAGTTTTTTTGTAATGGGGTCTGGGGTGCCAGATTTAAAAAAGTCACAATAAATGTTTCCTTTATTTCCTTTGTCTGATCCATCTCAGCCCCAATAAGTTTATTAAGTCATAAAACCAGATAGATGAAATAGATTTCATATCAACCAAAAAGGTTTACGTATGAAAAAAGTTGACAAAGATGAAAACGAAGGACATTTTCACCATACTTTTAGTTAGTTTTAGTTAGTTTTGTAAACAGTTAGTTATCGTTTTTTTGAAAACTCTTGTTTTTATTTTTATTTCAGTTAACAAAAATGTTTTTTCTATTCTAGTTTTCGTTATTTTCGTTCGTTTTCGTTAACTATAATAACCTTGGTTGGTACATTAGTGATGTAAGGTGTGACACATGTAAGTTGCTTCAAATAACAAAGTTTACTTTTGTTTCCACAACATCTATCTCCTGGGTGAAAGTCCTGCGTTTCTCCCTAAGTGAACCTTGTTGTTCTTTATACTGTCTCATCACTCCCCTCTTTGCTTTTTCACTCTGTAATGTCACTTCTGCCATGGCATCCTTCATAATGACAAAGGCTGCTAGAGGGCGCCAATAACAATAAACATAAGTTGCATATTGTGGGTTGACTGAAAGAGAGCTAAAAGTGAGTCAACATTTGACTTAAATTCTTGAGGTGGTCAAAAACATCACTGTGTCTGCTGGGTGTCTAAAGAAAACAATTATATGTTCACACATTAGCCACATTAACCCTTTATCGGGCAAAGAACTATATTCGGTAATTTCAGTGGATATCAAAATGGGGTCCCCATGTCTCTTTATGAGGTCGTAGAAGCACATGGATTTCTTCCAGCTAATCAGCAAAGATCAGGCTACGTCACAGACAGTGACACCATGAAATCTGACCAATCACTATGATAATAATATAATAATAATAATAACTCAACCTATTGACCTCGACCTCCAATGTAAAAATGAAAAATTTGGGAGGAAATATCTGCAACAAACAGTCTTACAAACAGAGTTATTCTTCAATGAAAATATCACCCCCCTCCCCCGGGTCCATATATCTTTTTTTACACATCCCACAGTCCACATTCTAGCTGCATGTAATATCCTCCAACTCTCTAGGGTTGAAATTTGGAATTTGCAATGAGTGCACTATTAACGGTTAACAAAGGACTTACTCTCTCTTTACTACTACCAGGGGAATGGTAGCTACAGATGTATAACCTACAATAAAAAATGTAGGTTATACATCTGAAACTAATGTAGAATAAGAGTTTACAATAATAATATTATTAATAATGATAATGTAGTTCAGTCTCAGCCTGGAAACTGCGAACTGAGTAGAGTTATATGGGTGGGTTACAATTCAACAAAATATGCCCCGTTTCACCTCCCTCTCTGGGCTTAACACGAGCCGCCATCGATCTTCAGCATCACTCTCATCCATCTTCTCAAATCACCTTTTTAAATCTGTTTCACAGAGACGGGGTGGAAGCGAACACCTTCCTTGAAATGCAGCTGAGCCAGCGGCACGCATAGTTACAGATTTCAGTCTGTCTGAGGCAGCAGGTCTGTATTATAGCAAGTCCTCAGGGGAATAAAAAGGGAATTGATAGTCACAGAGTGTCTCCCCCTCCTGGACTTTTTTCTCATAACATACACTTTCATTTGCATGTGTAGAGAGATCTGCTATATAGGATGCCTCACGCCATGGCAACACATGATGTAGGGGTACGTGTGTCCCTTACACATGTACTCCTACTGATACGTCAAGGCTGTGTGGTAAAACATGACTTAAGATACTTTTGCCGTGTGATGCTTTTTGCCTCAGCCCTTCTAGAGAGGAGATGGTGTTAAAAAGCACTGCAGAGAATATGAAACATGCAAAAGCAGAAAGATAAGAGAAAATGCCCTTGATAAGTCACAACCAGAGAGAGAAAGAGACAGAAATATAGCCTCAGATGAAGTTGTTGCTGCCGGCTGCCCTGCTGTGATTCTTTTACCTGCGTCGTGTTCTCTATTTGTGGCTCAGGCATCTGTCAGGCAACGGCCAAAAACCGGCATCTGAGTTGTGAAAGCCTGACATCTCAACATCTTATTTTGGAGTGTTTCAGCACAGCTGGACAAACACAGGCCCTCATGTAACGAGGACCCAATCATAGCTTCAAAACATGGTGGAAAGCCCAGAGTCAGCAGACATCAGTAGACACACGGAATGCCATTAGAACTGTTTTTTATGAGCTAACTGCCTCTGTTTTTTTATTATACCAATGAGAATCTGAGACTGATTTACCAGAGTCAGAAGATAATGACTTCAAGGAACATTCATATTACACACACACACCCACACACACACACACACACACATTAAGGTGACTGTGAATCAAGGTTATTATAGTTAACGGAAACTAACTAAATAACGAAAACTAGAATTGAAAAAACATTTTGGTTAACTGAAATAGAAATAAAACTAGATTTTTTTTCAAAAAACGATAACTAACTGAAACTGTATTTTGTGGTTACAAAACTATCTAAAATTATAGTAAAAATGTCCTTCAAAATTCTACTTCAAATCCTTGGTTTATTCTGAATAATTGTTTGCGTCCATTGCTGTCTGCAGCTAGAAGCTTTTAGGTCTCTTTCACTACTATGATATTGCTTTTCATAAAGTTGCATTTACATCTGTTATAAACAAAAATGTAGGGAAGCAACTGACAAGCATAGCCAGGATCACCTAAAATAAAAAATATTATTACTTTTTGCAGCTTTTGTCTTAAGTGATAATAAACTGAATCTCTTTGGGTTTTGGACTGTTGGTCAGACATTTATACAGGCAGATTTAACCTGGGCTTTAGTAAATTGAGGCTAATTCAGCCTTGGAGCAGGTGGAGAAGTCAGACCACCTCCAGATGTGGTCTGACCTAAATTACCTATGGCTAAGCCACACCCCCAGATGCGATCAGCCAATCACAGTGCGCATAGCTAACCCAATACACTCGGACATTCTCTGCTTCAATGTGCATTCAAATGCATTGGAGTTAGTCAGTTTTCAGTCGTTTTTTATAGTTTTTTTCTTGACATTTTAAGTTTAGAATGGTCAAACAGTGTGCACTAAGTATCCTGAGAGGCTGGGCCACGGGGTTGATTTTCCACTCTTTCCCAAGCCACATCTCAACCCAGATAAGTGTCTGCTCTGGATAAAGTTATGCTGTGGACCACAACACCAACTAAACGTGAATAAAATGAACAACATGTCACTCTGCTAGAGATGTTCAGATGTTAGAGATTTTAAAGTTATCTGTAACATCTCTAACGTTAGCCTAACCCTTTCTAATGTTAGGCTAAAGTTAGCTAACGTTATCTAACCCTTTACCGTACATGATTGTTAGCTGTTGTCCAAAGGGCTCTACTTATACTAACGTTTACTTTTGGAGCTTAGCTTCTTTAACTTATCTGTAAATACCTGAGATAACAAAGGTTAGCAATGCTGTGCTGAATGATTCATGTACTCTGGGTAAAGATGGTAAAAAGGCTTGTCCTCCAAAAATGATGAACTGCCTCCTGTGAAATGTCTCCTACTGTGACAGCTGCCATAGCGCCAAATGAGTGGAGGGGGCGGAGCTTAGCCATAGGTTAATTGTATTAAGAATACCTTTACACCTGCCTCCACCAGTGGTTTTCTTTGACCAGAAAACATAACCAGATACAGGTTATATGTTATTACCAGTTGTGTATGGGCTTTTATTGTTACGTTATTTTAAATAAAAACTAGTAAAATGGGAAGTTTTGAACTGAGGCAACCTTCTCCTCATCCATTTTGCACTTGCCGGGTGATGGTGGTGTTTAGAGCAGGAAATAACACCGTGAGGGGAACAAGAATTGGCTGTTAGCTTTGCTCAAGGGTCAGCAGTAGCCACTGTTACTTACTAATGTTTACAATCTATACATTGAGCATTGCTCTCTCACTGACCTGTTGATGGTGTTCTCTAAACCGTGGCCAGCAACACTATCAAGGTGAAAATGCAACCTTGACTCTGTCGACTGTTGCTCAACTGAGACTGTCTGAGCCTCAGATTCCTCATGCAGCTGCAACACTACAGTCAGAAAGCAATCTTTACAAAGAACTATAGAGGAGATCTGTGTGTGTGTGTGTGTGTGTGTGTGTGTGTGTGTGTGTGTGTGTGTGTGTGTGTGTATGTGTGTATGTGTGTTTGTGTCTGTGTGTGTGTGTGTATGCGTGCGTGCGTGTGTGTGATTTAATAAGGAAGTGATGAGAAAATCCGTCTGACATTTATGTCTTCTAAAAATGTTTCTGTTATCACAGTTTAGTTACGTGAATGAACTCTTCAGTGCAAACTGTCAGAACGAGAACTCTATGAATCTGTTTTTTCTCTTGTCTTGGTGCATTTGGTAGAATGTAATTTTCACAGCACTAATTATACTCATAGATAGTTTCTCTTTTCAGAAAAAGAAATACATATTCTCACATTTAAACTTTAAATGTGAGAATATGACATGTCACAAGTAGTTTATTGAAGTTTATTTAAGTGAACATAAATACTGTGTAACAGCATGAGTACTTTTATTTATTTATTTATCAAAGCTCCACAAAGTGCACATTTAAATAAAAAAAAGATCTTAAATAAAAAAAGCCTATGAAATAAAATAGGCCAATCTTTTTCTTAAATAAATATATTTAAATGAGAACAAACATTACAAAAGAACTAAATATGACAAACCCTAGTAAGAACACACACACACGAGCAGCATCAGTAGTGCCCATATAGAATACAATAATTTGCAAGTTTTGTTTTGGTGCTATAGCTCAGATGTGGTTGTGTTATGTTTTTCCCCAATAATATCGACAATTTTCAAGGTGCTGTATCCAGTATCATGACAACTATCACTACCAAGACAAATCAATTTATTCAGACATCTCCTGTACGAGCCTGTGCCGCCTTACACTGCAATGACACACACTTGGATAACTTGGGCCACATGAAGTGGAAGAGTCCTGTTTAATGTTTCAAAAGAGTCCATCTCCTCTGGAAAGTAAAGCAGGGGAAGACATTTATAGAGTCCATCCCCTGCTGAAAGTAAAAGCCCCATAGAAAGGAGTGCTTCTTGCACTGGGCTGTGTTCACATACTGCTCACACACATAATGTGCAGCGTCGATGCAGGACAGCTGTACAACAACAACCTTTACCACTGCAGCCACAGGACTTCAGGCAAATCATGCAAATAGAATCGCTCCAAACCAGGTTTCTGTATGTTGTTAGGAATAATTTGTCAGCTGCAAGGCTTTCAAAACACAATGACCTCAAGTTCTTAACATGATTTATGTGGATGTATGTCCAAAGAGAGGTCTCCTTATTAACCACTCTTCAATGCTTGATGGATCACTTTCCCTCTCTGCATTGCTTTATTAAATAAAAATTATCCATATTACAGTAAATACGAAGAAGAATGGGACCATTGACTCTGTGTGTGTGTGTGTGTGTGTGTGTGTGTGTGTGTGTGCGCGCGTGTGCGCGCACGCGCAACTAAACCCAATACCCTTTGACGCAACACACAGTGGTTTCATTTTCAGTGTTTCACTTTCATTTTCAGAGAAATGCTCTTAGAGCTATTTGCATTTTTTAAGCAGTTTTTTTTAACAGCGGAGAGCAGAAAATTACCTTGCTCTTCTCAGACCGTACAGGAATGCAATATGAGACAAAAACTACTCAGAGTGCCAACATATAATTACAGTACAAGCCTTAAACTCGGTTAGGTTTAAACCAAACTGAGCAAACAGGTCTGAAATGTTTTATGATCAACTCTGAAAAATGTGTTTTTCTCTTGAAATGTTCTGTGCTTATGTGTTAGATAGAAAGATATAATAATAGCAAAATCAAAAATACTTCAAAATCTAAACCAACTCACTTTAACTTTCACTATGACTCCATGTTTGAGTCTTCAAAACACAGCACTCAAAAAGATACACAGTGCAACTGTTTCACATGGCACCCACAGTAAAGCTGATTTTAAACACTTTAGTGACTTAGGCCCTACACGAGGATGCTTGCAGGTAAAAACGACAAAATATTTTATGGGAAGTGCCTTTCATTTAGACGGTGACGGCGTTTTTGGGGCTTAAAAATGCAAAAATCTGAAACCACCCTCCAGAGTGGAAAACTTGAATCCGCTCCGCCGTAGCGTGTCCGTCTACACTGCCAAGACACAAAACTTTGCTCAGATCTGCTCACGTCATGTATGTGTTTACGTCACGTAACATGTGGGGTTATTTCCATGCGTGGGACCTTCAAGCTGCTCTGGCAGCTCTAATAAACTTACAGGAGTCTTTCCACCAAATGTACAGGATATGTACAGATAGTATTAGTGAACAGAGAAGGATCTGTAATTACCTCGATCACATTTTGGATGCACCAATTGGTGGGAGGTGAGCCAGACGGCTTTGGACGAGACCTGGGAGATCTAGTGGATGGTGGAGAACTTTGTGGAAGGAGTAGCTGATGAAAATGCGTGGCGTGAAAACTTCTGCATGCCCAAAGATGCTCTTATCGATTTAAGTGATGCCGCCTGGCATACATACCCAATCCAATTCACACACTTTAGCGTCACTGTATGCACGCAGATTTCCTCCTGAAAACGCTCGTCTAAACGCAGAATAAAAAGTGAAGACGCGACGCCCTTTTTGCGTCTTCTGTTCAGATCGTCATCATGTAAACGTAGCCTTAGTGTCTGTGCACCTGAAACATGGTAGAAAGAATTCCTTGAACTTCTTGCTTGCAATAAGATGCATACAGGTAGTCTGAGACACATAGGCAGTGATTTCTTTGTGTGCAATACAGTGACAAGTTTTCTAAATTAAAAAAAAAATCACTTAATCTTACTCATAACCATATATCTATATGTGATAGAGCTCCAATGTTGTCCTTTTTTAAAAGAAAACAGAGATCCCTGAGCCGCACAGCTGCACTGGGTGACATTTTGCTTTATTACCGTGAACACATAGTACTACACATAGTACACACACAGTACTACATAGTACTAGATAGGGCTGGGCGATATGGACCAAAAGTCATATCCCAATATGTTTAGGTTGAATATCAATACACGATATATATCGTGATATTTTTATCACAAAGTGAGAGCAAATGTTCAGTTAAAGTCAAATATGACATGTCACAAGTAGTTTATTTAAGTTTATTTCAGTGAACATAAATACTGTATAACAGGAATACCTTTAAAAAAAAAAAATCAGCTCCATAAAGCTCCATAAAGTGCACATTTAAATAAAAAAATATTTTAAATAAAAATAGCCTATGAAATAAAATAGGCCAATCTTTTTCTTAAAAAAATATATTTAAATGAGAAAAGAAAACCAAACATTACAAAAGAACTAAATATGACAAACCCTAGTAAGAATTACTAAACTACATCAATATGTGAGATATATATGTGTGATATGGTCTAATTCCATATCACATTTAAAAATATATCGATATATCTTTAATATGGATATATCGCCCAGCCCTAGTACTAGAGGACTATACTATAGACTAGTATAGACTATACTAGTCTAGTATAGACTGTATCTTAGAGAACCAAAGGCAATCCAAAGGAAATAATAACACATTTCGGAAATATCAGAGACAAACAGACAGAAAGGCTATAATATGTATTTGAGAAATTCACCATAAAATCTGTACTGTGAATAAAGAGTACACAAAATTAAGGGGAAAGCTTAACACTTCAAATATAAGGACAAACAGCAACAGCATGTTCTTGCACAGCAGAGTAAGTGAATAGTTATATTTGAAGAAAACGTTTAGTTATGAATCCTGATGGAAACTTTTAGCCATCCACTGTTTGCAACATAGCTGTTAGGAGGAATTAGCCTTTAGTGCTTAATGCCAGAAAGTCTTGTTCAGGTCTAAAATTACAAGGTTTCTGCCAGAAACAGCTTTCTAACAGAGAACCCTGAAGGCTAACTTTTCCCAACATGTGCTGAGGTTAGCTACCAAGTTAACTTGTGAGTCAGTCAGTCACACTGCTGAGGAAAAATGATTCAACGATCTAGAAGACACACCTGCAGGTAAGAGAGGACGTGCTTGTTCTGTGTGTGCACATACACAGAATACGCACATTTTGAGAGCGAAGACTTGAACATGTGGACTTTAGATCTGAGCTTGCACAGGACATATTTGAATGTGAGCAAAATATTTGTGTCCAAGAAGAAGAAATGTGAGCACAAGCATGTGATTTTTGAAAGAAAGCAGCAGAAATCTGAGTGCGAGCACAAAATGTGAACAGGATGAGAATAAATCTGAGCTTTAGAATGGGCTGTGTCACTGAAAAGGAATACCATCATGCTCTCAAACTGAAAATCTCCGCTCATGAAAAAAGATAGGATATGTCTTCCATATGCAGCTTCCTATCCACATACAGCAGCAATGGAGAGAGAGTTGTGTATAAGATAAGCACAGTGGGTCAGTGTTGCTCCACCTTTGTAGGGTAACTTTAAATGAATGAACACATACAACTTGCTAATGACAATCAACAGCATCCCCAACATGCGCCGATCACCAGAACCAAGAGAAACCAAAACGAAGCAAAATTCCTTTTCCCATTGCTTCAATCAAACAGCCTTTAGTATGCTGTTGGATAGCAGGTTCCATAAGAACACCATGTTCAGCATTTTCCCTTCCAAGGTCAGGGTTAATGTCACCATCCAAACCTTAGCATTAGACAAAACCGTCAAAGCTCCACAGGCCTCTTGTGCCTAATTGCAGTTGCTATGATCCAACCTTAATTCCAAAACATTCAGGACATTGAAATGAAAAAATAAAAATTTATATATATTAGGGCCGGGACTTTAACGCGTTAATTAAGATTAATTAATTACACAAAAATTAACGTGTTTAAAAAATTGACGCATTTTAATCGCACTTATTTTTGCACCGCGGAACGTTTCTCACTGGAGGAGTTTCAGGCGAACCGATTATACTGGAGCACCAACTAGCGTTCATGAGTTCAGACAACAACAAACCACGAACATGAAGGAAGAAGCTGATGAGAGCGCTTTGGTTGGCCACGAGGATGATGGGACATTTTGTTACAAAAAACCAACGGATGGAAGCGTCGAAAATTGCACTGGTCTGTTGGACTTGAGCAAAAATAAACAATATTTGTGTTGCTTAAGCTTATGTATTCAGTCATTATTCAATAGTATATTAAAAATCCATGTGAAAAAATTACTTCTCACTGTTCTCAGGTCAAATATTTATATGCGATTAAAATGCGATTAATTTCGATTAATTAATTACAAAGCCTCTAATTAATTAGATTAATTTTTTTAATCGAGTCCCAGCCCTGATTTACACACTCTTGACACTGTCCCAAATTTTTGGGAATCAGGGTTGTAGGTTTTATTATTTTACAAAAGTAGTGTAATAGTAAGCTAAAAAAACGCGCTTAACTCAAAATCTGTGAGATAGCCACGGAATCACTCAAATTTCCACGAAATACACACGGATTTCGATACAATGCAGAGTTCCTATGGGTTTGTGTCCAAGTCACGTGACTTTCAAGATTCCGGAAGTCAGAACAAAAAACATGGCGGACAGTTCTCACATTTTTTGTGAAAAAATTCTGTATGTATTGCATTCTGTTTTTATTTACACATTTCGCACTCTTGACACTGTCCCAAATTTTTGGGAATGAAGGTTGTAGGTTTGGGCAGTAGTCATTCTGCAAAGGTTCATTAGAAGAACATTATTTTACAAAAGTAGTGTAATAGTAAGTTAAAAAAATATCACCAAAATCATATTTCAGGAAAAAATTGTGAAAGCACAACATCTCAACAGCCAAATATTATGATAAATATGGAATACATACAAAAATTAACATGACAAGGAACAACTCAAAGACTTTTAGAAACCATCAACAGCTCACAAATGTTGATGGATTGTCACCATGCCAACATCAAGAGAACAATCAAAAGATACAAAATGCTTTGTTTTCACTTTATCTAAGTGTTTCGCTATATCTACTGAAAGAATAAATGAGCAGAAGACTGTGATGCATGGGAATGAAAGTGCCTGGAAGCCCCCTGGGACATCACTCAGAGTACCACCTGTCTATCTGATCTGTAGCTGCTGTTCTATGTGTGTGTGTGTGTGAAGGAGAATGTAGTAAAGATGGTGAACTAGAAAATGTGGGAGAGCATTATTAACCATCCTGGGGGGAAAACACAGGAAGCAGCACTGCTGACACTTCAAATGTGCTACCTGCGGTGCACTGCCGAGGAGTAACAACTGGAGCGTGCATCAGTTAGCACATCCAGCCTGCTGCAGTGAGCAAGATGTAGATGAGA
Organism: Centropristis striata; assembly: GCF_030273125.1. NCBI lineage: Eukaryota > Metazoa > Chordata > Actinopteri > Perciformes > Serranidae > Centropristis > Centropristis striata. The sequence goes on from NC_081518.1 coordinate 20,467,864, forward strand.
GAGCCAACAGTCCTCCACCTGTTACTCAACCTGTAGCTTCTAATCCACTGTGTTGCACTGAGGCAATACCACCGGCTGCTCACATCAACACTACAACACCTACACAGGCCCAGTGTTTACAAATGTCTGTTTGTGTACACAAATCCATCATCTCTGATATACATGCCTCTTTAAAACCTAAAAGGGACAATCCAAAATCCCCAAAAAGAGGCTCTACCCACCACCAGGACCAAACACACCCTGAATCCTGCTATCACTGCCAAATAGATTGGTATCACAGGGACATGAGATATGGAGCTAGATTAGGGTCAACAGTTTTGTACTTGAAAACATAAAACCTAAATAAATACAATTATGATCAACACTGGTAATTCTTTTGAATACATTTATATATTCATTTTTCACTTTTATGTTTTCTTTCAGCTACATATGAATTTCCGCTGTGAAATGCTCTGTAAATTTGTGAGAAGATACCTGAGGTCCTCTAGAATATAACTAAAATGTAATATTCTACTGTACAGTAAATATCTAAGTGCATTTTATTACGAATTTCCGCTGTGAAATATATAATATATATGTGATAAGATACCTGAGGTCCTCTACAATGTACCTGAAGTTGAATTAGTGACTGGAAAAAGAAATAAATTTTTAATATAATGTAATATTCTACTGTACAGTCTATATCCAAAGGCGTTTTTTTTTTAAGTGAATAGTTCTGTGAATATTATGCAATTAATCTTATTAAAGTCTGATGCAAATAACTACAATTGATGAAATTTCAGCCCAAAATATTAACATCAAATGCAGACTGGTCCAGCAACAGCAAGAGTTTGGAACTAACCTGGTCGTCGTATCTGTAGGTTAGAAACTGATCTTCTGTAGCATCCTCCATGAAGCTGCCCTGAGGTGAGAGGGCGAACTCTGGCAGGAACACGGCGCTCTGAGGCTGACTCTCTGCACACTGACACACACACAAACACAGTTTCAGTTAATCAGTGGTGATTTACATGGGAATCATATCAAAGTCAGGTCAGGATCATGCACTAAATCTGTAAGAAGTCAACATGTACACACAGATGTACACAGTCGAGTTGCATCATCATGGATCATAAATGTGACCTCAGTAGGGTCGTCACAATTCATTTTCTAAAATTTGCAACTTGATACCAATACTCAGGAAAATATTCGATACTCGATACCATTTTCGATACCACAAGGATATAAAACAAGGACCCCAAAATTTAACAGAAATATTTTTATTAACAAGAAAAAAAGCAACATGTAAAAATTAACAGAACCACAGGTTAAATATTTATAACAAAAAACAGTTGTGCAAAAAGAAACTGCAACTATGCTAACAAGCTTCAGGTCGGAGGTAGTGCAAAAAATAAATAAATACAATAAACAATAACAATTAGAAGAATATTTTAAGGTTGTATGGGGGGGGGTATCGATACTTTTGAAAATGAGTATCGTATCCGGATACAACGTTTAAGTATTGATTCTTCCTAGACCTCAGTCAATTTAAAATCTGGACCTCGCTGGTGTTTCTAAACAGAGGCTGTAAAATCATCTCCCAAAACAGTGCGGATCTCCTTCCCTCCCACTCCTTCCTGTGCTCCGATATGACCAAACCCTCTGGTGATCCTTCATAAATTCTTCTCCAATTCGATTTTTCCTATTATTTTCACTGTGATTTATACCCAACAGGAAACGTGAATGTCTCATGCAGGATTTTTGGGTGATCAGCATAATCCAAAGGGGAGGACTGATTATCAGGCTAACAGAGCCACCGCTGTACAGAGGGACTGAATAACTGCCATCTGGCATCTAGACTGTGTGTATGTGAGTGTGTGTGTCCAGGCTACTTGAATTGTGTGTGAGAGATGATCTACTATTAAGATTAGCAGGAGTTGTGTCTCCTGCAGGCTTTTAGAGCCACTTAGAGACAGACACAGCAGAAGTGCCACTGGTATGTGTTTCCCTGAGGAGCGTCTGGGGCTGGACCACTTCAATCAATCATCACACTTTATCTGTATAGCACTTTTCATACAATAGAAATGTAACACAAAGTCCTTCACATAAAAAAGGAGAAAAATAATATTAATAATAAATAATAATACAAAATGAAAAACAAAAGTAAATAATAACAATAAAAAGTAAAAAGACAGCTAGATTAAAATATATGTGTATATATATATATATATATATATATATATATATATATATATGTGTGTGTGTATATATATATATATATATATATATATATATATATATATGTGTGTGTGTGTATATGTGTGTCTGGGTTCTTATGGGTTAAAAACTTGAGGAACAAATGCCTCATATATGCCATTCACTTGTTAAAGCCAGAGGAAGTTTCTTTGAATAAAGCAAAGTCTAAGCAAGATAAACCCAAATACCCGATAATTATAGTTAAAATGGGTTCTGATAAGTGACTCTTTATATAACGCCCCATCCGGCGGCCAAGCAGGATGGGGCGTTCGTTTCTTATACTTTCATCACTTACCATAGTAACCTCTTCACTCTGTCTCTCCCTCTCTCACCCTCTTATTCAAATCTGTTTTACTGGCATGACCAGAATATGTACATTATGTCCAAAATGTTTAAAATGCACATACACAGTTACTATATACTATATGCATACTACGATAAAAAATATAAGGTAGAATTGAATCGATATCATGTTGTTTTTGTTTCTGTTGGTGTACAAGCATTTGTCATTCGTGTAATTATCATTATTATGGCAAATTAAAAAGTAGCATCCATCAGCAACCTGTGTGCCACTGCAAAATCCTCACATTCACATTATTTTTATGTGCTGCCCAGGTATATTAGGGCCACCTTCACTTTCAGTTTTTGTCCGTCTGCAAAATGACACCAACTACAAACACTGAATGAATTATCCCCCCTCACTCTATCACACATGATCTGCAGCAAAACAGAGTGATAAGGATGTTTTGTAGAATTGATAGAAGACACAGACGCATCGCAATATGACAACGTGGTTAACATAATATTATGTTTGAACTATCGGAGTCTCTAGAGTCTGACTGTGCGCAAGCCAAAGCCGTTCACATGAAGGCCATCAGTAGTGCTGTTTACTCGAAAGTACTATTTTCTTCTTGGTCAAGACATGACATAGCTGACTTATGCTACCTATACACCAGAGGACTTTGAAATGATTTGGAAAGACTCCTGGAAGACTATCAGCTCACACCTGCTCACATCTAAAGACAAGTGTTTGGAGTTTTTAGTCACAGCCTAGTCTCACACTGAGATTCTACAAAGACTGTCAATCTTTTAGGTTAACTATTCACAAGACTACAACTAGATTCTTTTAGCATTTTTTCCCTGCCATGCAATTTTTACCCCATCATGCTCTAAGTAAAAACTTACAAAATGGAGGAGAAGCAGCTTTCGTCTCCAGCTGCTCTAGTGTGTGCAGTGGTTTGTGTTGAAAAAAACACAAAACAATAAAAAGATGAATAGACGCCACAAAATGCCCCTCACAAAGCTGAAAAAGGGTTTCTGTTTTTCTGACATGAAAAGTTGACTATTTTACAGTAAACAAAATAGATATTAGGAAGAATAAAGGAAAGGACCATTTAGAAATTAAATCATGATATACATTTATGGCCTATTTAATTATGTGTTTAATTGAATAGTTATATTCAAACACATTTGACATGATCGCAAACCAAAGACTAGGAAAAGACTGATATGAAACAGCGCCGATTACTACCTTAAACCTAACGATGGAGATGACGGGAGCGCTGTGACTCCAGTAAAACTCCAAGATTTACTAAAGACTTTCAGTTTTTAGTGTGGGACTGTGGAAATTGTTTGGTGTTATTTGGAATAATATTAAGTATTTAAGTACCGGGATAAAGCAATCAAATTTTACATTGCTGCTTTTTATTTTCTTTGTAAAACAGCAATAACTCATTTTTGACTACTGGGGGCAGCGGAAACAAGCTGTAAGCAACAACAAATAGTGATGGTCCGCTGACACTTGAAGCTCCGACACATGCGCGGTAGCTCATGAAGCAAACGTCCCGAAGCACTGTGCCGAGGCGTGGTTTGGTCACGTGACTCGTGACGTTCGAAGCAGCAAAGTGCTTCGAACATCACCGAATCACCAACAGTGGAAGTGAACCGCTACCTCGCTGATCCTCCACTAGAAAGAACTTCAGAACTGCTCACATACTGGGCAAACCACAAAAATGTATATCCCAATCTTTTTCAAGTTGCTAAACATTTCTTATGCACCCCAGCCTCATCCGTGCCGTGTGAACAGGTTATTTCCAAGGCTGGGGAAATTGTATTGAAAAGAAGAAACCGCTTGAATTCCAAAACTGTGGAAAAACTGTTGTTTCTAAATAAAAATTCATAACAAGTTACACAAGCACAGTCACTGCCCTGTTTTTCAAGCACAATCTCTTTCCCCACCCACCCACCCACCCATGAACCTCTTTACCAATGAACCCCAAAACATTATTTGCCAAATTCCATAATATAATCTGTATTTGCACCAGCCCCATGTGAAAAGGGACCTCAGGCCGGATTCGAACCCGAGTCCGCCGCAGCACTCAACCTTAGAGGTACGCGCTCTACCGGTGTGAGCCACCGGGACGCCTTATAAAACATCATTGTTGTTGTATTCAGTCGTGTAGTTGAGAACAAATGCATGAACCAATCAATGACACGTCTCGATTGCACTTCATTTTATTGGCCACTAGATGTCCTACTGGAGCACTGTGTGTCATTGAAGCTTCGAGTAATGAACCATGTTTTGTATAAAGTGTCGAAGCTTCAACAAAGCCTCGATCAGCCATCACTAACAACAAATCCAGCAGACACAGAGCAATATTAGCATCAATGCAGGTCCAATGCTTACTCCCCTTATAGCTATGTTTTGGTCTCCACCAACTCCTGAGGGAAACATCTGTCTTTTTAGCTGCTAACTGCTCCGCTATGTTCGCTAGTGTCTGTCACACTCTGACCTGAGTGAAGGTAGTTTGTCAGAAAGGCTGACTGGAAAAAGTCGATGGCAGGTAGCGAAACAAAGTCGAGTTGGTGTAAAAATGAAATAGTTTTATTGTCTTTTTTGAGACAAATCAAAATAAAAAGAAAAGCGGCAGGAAAAAGATATTTATAATTTTCTGATCAGCAACTTCATGATGTCTGCACAGCACCACAGCCCTTCTCTAACTGCCCAGCAGTGCAGCTCTCTCACCATTTACAGACTAGGCCCCTCCCACTGGACTACACCATCTTTAATGGATTCAATTAAGTACTCAATTCAACCCCACAGGCTGTTTCCTCCTCAGGAACCCATACAAAGTCATCATACGTTTACTAAACACACATCAAAGAATCATCAAATCATTCACATAATATCCAGACCAAGGAAGATATCTATAACCACATTTGAACACCCCCATCAGTTGGTTTGGTGCAGTGGGAGCCTGCTGGGTCCCTCCCACTGCACCAAGCACTACAAAAGCCAGCCAAACACCATGCTCAGGTCCTTTGCCACTGACCAGAACCAGGAAGTGCTGTGGTGAGAAAAGAAACAGACAATTATGTTCAATATTTAAACAATAAAAAGGTAACCCAAAACTGTGTTTGTGTGTTATAATAACATGTTAAATGGAGTTTAGTGTGTGCACCCATAGACATGTATATACATAGACGCAGCATTGGCTGCTGTGACGCAAGAAATTCGTCCGCCATCTTGGAGTGGTGATCTGCTCCCCTCAGTGTAATGCTACCTATACACCAGAAGACTTTGAAAAGATTTGGAAAGACTCCTGCAAAACTATCAGCTCACATCTGCTCACATCTAAAGACAACTGTTGAGTTTTTATTCCCAGCCTAGTCTCAGACTGAGATTCTACAAAGACTGTGAATCTTGCAGGATCACTATTTACAAGACTACAACTAGATTTCCTTTAGCATTTTTTACCTACCATGCAATTTTTGTGTGTGCAGTGGTTTGTGTTGAAAAAAACAACAACAAAGAAGAGGAGAAGACGGCACAAAATGCCCCTCACAAAGCTGAAAAGGGATTTCTGTTTTTCTGACATGAAAAGTTGACTATTTTACAGTAAAATAGATATAAGGAAGAATAAAGGAAAGGAAACTGTAGAAAAGAATTCATGATATACATTTATGTCCTATTTAATTATTTGTTTAATTGAATAATTATACTTATCAGCTCTATCAACTTTCATTTAGTTAATCACACATTCATCATCAATTATTTATTACTTATTTATGTATACATTTATTTATACATTTTAACTGGGTCTGCTTACTGTTCTCTTTACTAAGAAACAGCGCCCCCAAAATCCCGCTTGTGGCCATAAATATATTACATCTCTATATTTGTATTTAGGATTGAGTTTTCTGACATTATTGTGATGTTACTTTTTCCTGTCGAAGTGGTTTTACTGCCGGTCTGGACCCGCTCATCTATTGGTTGTTGATTGTGTTACGTCACTGCGACTTGCGATCATATCAAACACGTTTGATATGATCGCAAACCCAAGACTAGGAAAAGACTGACAAGAAACAGCGCCGATTACTACCTTACACTTAACGATCGGGATGACGGGAGCGCGCTGTGACTCCAGTAAGACTCCTAGATTTACTAAAGACTTTCAGTTTTTAGTCTGGGACTGTGAAAATCGTTTGGTGTAAGCCCAGCATAATTCGTTTGGCAGGAGCAATGAACTGCACATTTAATTAATCTTACCTCACTGAATACCACTGATTTTCACGCATTTCTTGTCATAAGTGCAGCTATGATTAAGGACACATGTTTTGGCGTGCTTTATCATTCATATTTGGCTTAACAGTAATAGAATATTCTTATATGCTATAAATGACCAGACGTACGAGATCAAAACTGGGAACATAATCCCAGAGAAGGGGGAAAAAACGGTCAGCTATGTCTCGTCAGCCCAGTGAGCAGTTAGCGTTCATTGCTTCGTCTATGATATAAGATGTTTATGTGTGCACCCACCAAACTAGCAGTAGCATGCTACCTGGCTAACATGTGGCATGTGAAATGGATGGGGGTGTGGGGTGGCAGGGGAAACTTTCACAATATCGGTCTGCTTTCTCTTTGTTTTTTTAATTATTGTTTTATTGAAAATAACAGTTCCAGCCCATTCTCTCAAATATTTTCCATAGTTATTATGAGTGAGTATAACGCATAATAGTTGCACCAAGGGTGGGAGTGTAGCTGCAGTCAGAGACAGTTATACAGTTTAAGTTAATTTTATACTTTGAGTCAACAATTAAATAATTTACTTTAAAAGGAGGGCTACACGGTGGTGTGGTTAGCGCTCTCGCCTCACAGCTAGAGGGTCGCCGGTTCGCCTCCCGCCTGCGGCTCGTCTGTGTGGAGTTTGCATGTTCTCCCCGTGTCAGCGTGGGTTCTCACCGGGTACTCCGGCTTCCTCCCACAGTCCAAAAAACATGCACTTAGGTTTAATTGGTGACTCTAAATTGCCCATAGGTGTGAATAAGAGTGTGATTGTCTGTCTCTATGTGTCAGCCCTGCGATAGTCTGGCGTCCTGTCCAGGGTGTACCCCGCCTCTCGCCCAATGACAGCTGGGATAGGCTCCAGCCCCCCGCGACCCGATTGCGGTTAATGGTAATGAATGAATGAACTTTAAAAGGATCATATTTTTAAAAGGATCAAATATATTTTAAGTTCATGCACAGACAGGGAAAGATGTGTATTCCATAGCGGAACTAATGTTGTTATGTTGTATAGGGGTGGGGCATTATTTAGACGCACTCTACACAGCACACGAGTAACAGCGCACCTTGCATGTTAATTAGAAGATGATGATAAGAAGATGCTGAATAACAATACAAAGAGTGAATAAGACCCGACTTGAAGTTTCCTTTCTTACTCCCTTTTGAGTTAATGCGGCCAATGAGGTATGTTTACGTTATGTTTACGTTATGTACACATGTTTAAGATGCTCACGGAGTAACGTGGTGCGCTAATTGCGTTTCAATTTATGTAAAATGTAAACAAAGCATATTATTACTTTATTAAGTAAATCGAGTACATTATGTAAGGTATTTTTATGTTTGGAAGATATTTCTTGAATGTTATTCTCTATGGAAAATGCTTTGTATTATATGGAAAATGTTTTGTATTATATGACACTCACTTTATGATTTGTTTATTTAATTTATCTAGTTCTCACGGCATGACGGCGATGTGCAAATAAATGCCCGTGCATAAAAGGAACGACTTGTGTTCGTGATTTCAACTGAGGGAGTAACAGGGAGGGAGGGACCCTGAACTTTCCCATATGATGGTCACGTTGTAACTATTTCACTTCCAGTATGTATGTGCATTTATTTACTTTTTAGCCCTAAACCTAGAGAAGGTATTGTAGCATAAATTTGTGGAAATTGCATTTTTTTTTTACAACAGTGAACCTTACGATGTCCTGCTGCTGGTACACTGTAAAAATGTCCCGTTGTTTTTACAGAAAAAAACTGGCAGCTGTGGTTACCAGAATATTTCCGTAAAAAATACAGTACATATGTCAACATCTTTACAGAACAACTTGTAAATTTTACATCCTAAAACTGTAGTAATTTGAAAAAAAAAAACATTTTAAAGTTGTAGATTATACCATCCTTTACTGCTAATTTAACAGGATGATGCTGCTTTTATACTAATTATTTATGCAAAATTTACATGCAGATTTTGCTTATTGTGCATTGAATACCAGTAAATGAACATTCAGTTATTTATTGTACACTGAATACCAGTAAAATGTACAAGTCGTTCTGTAAAGTTGTTCACACTTGTACTGTATTTTATGCAGAATTATTCTAGTAACCACAGCTGCCATTTTTTTTCTGTAAAAGCAACAGAATTTTTTTACAGTGTAGTCACTATTTGTAGAAACGCTTCTGTGCGTATCATTTGATTTTGGTGTATGTATTGCACTTAATTTGAAAGTGTAAAGTCATGCTATTTGTACACAGATTTGTGAGACAAGGTTGTGAGTTCTGAAGTTTATTAGTTTTCAACTTTTTATTAGTGCTGGATACTAAAGTAATTTGCTCAACCATTTATATTGTCTTCTGATGCCAACAGATGATCTGTTCTGAAGGGTGCAGCCAGAAGGACTGGTTATTTGGATGGAAACCGGTCTGCAGTCAGTTCATGTTACTCTCTGCTCCATTCTGAAGCAGAGATGCACTGGAAATGTATCACTTTCAGTGCATCTTCAAACAGCCTGTCCCTCAGCAGCACAGACTTGTGGTATTTTTTTTTTTTTTTTTTACATGCTTCAAATATACTCTGTCTCTCTCTGTCTCTGTCTCTCAATTCAATTCAATTGGCTTTATTGGCATGACGTTACACTGTACATATTCCCAAAGCAAGCGTCAGAAGTTTAAAAAAAAACAGCAAGGAAAGCAATGTTTACAATAAATTAATTATAATTCTATCATCAATCTCTGTCTCTCTGTCTCTCTCTCTCTCTCTCTCTCTCTCTCTCTCTCTCTCTCTCTCTCACTCTCTCTCTCTCTCTCTCTCTCTCTCTCTCTCAATTCAATTGGCTTTATTGGCATGACGTAACAATGTATATATTGCCAAAGCAAGCATCAGAAAAAAAGATAAGATAAGGAAAGCAAAATTTACAATAAATTATTATATTCTATTATTCATTTTAAAAGAAAAGAAAAACTAATAATAAAAGAAAGCAATATTTACAATCATTGAATTACAATCAATATATAATTTATACAATCTAACTGTCCCAGCAAAAAAAGAAGAAAAAATAAAATTTAAAATAAAAACCTCTCTCTCTCTCTCTCTCTCTCTCTCTCTCTCTCTCTCTCTGTGTCATGGTTAAGAAATGTTTCGATTTAGGCTGAAAAACTATTTGGTTAGTTAGGAAAAGACAATGCTCTAAAACAACTACTGGGTTAAGGACCCTTTATCAAGGTTAAAGGACGAACTACTTGGTTTAGGTTCGGAATCAACTGTCAGAAACGGGAAAAAACGGCAGTCTGCATATTCATACTCTGACCAGCCCAATGCCTGCTTGTTAGAGAATGAATGAACTGATTAACCTTTTACCTCTCGCATAATTACTCACACTCCAGCACTTAGCCCTAGCCTAAACAGATCCCAAGTGCAACCCCTCCACCACCACACACAGCACACAGCAATGTGCTCAAAGTCTGACTCCCACGACCCATATGTCTGAACATAACAATCTAAGATAAACATCTTTCAATGTCTGACACAAACACAGGTGCACAAGTGTAATGTGTTCATGGTGCTTGTGGCAATTAATTTAACCCAGAAATGGTATGACTTTGTTACTTTGTGGTATGACATGGCATTTTTTATTTGCAACTTTTGTTTTATGAGAGGCTGATGGAAAAATAAGCACACCAAAGAAAGCTCATAGTGCAAGAGTATTATGAAAACATGGATGAAGAGAACTGATAAGGTAGACAAACATCCAATGTGTACAGCTGATTGTCTTGCCAACAGACAAAAAGACACCTAATATCCCCAGTACATGAAAATTTGATATCACGGTTATTGTGACCAAAATTATCACAGTATTGTTAAATGTGTTCCAAATGTTCTGAACACACACACTGAAATCTTTTAACCAAGTTTTATTTAAAAAAATAATACTTTTCTTTAAATTCACTGCTCAAGACTAGATCTCGTCTAACAGATTCAAGAACTGGTACAGAAAAAAAACTAACTGTTTTATGTACCTTAAGTAGAAATCAAATATGCATATGAAAGCAACACCACCATTTTAAACAAAGTAAAAGTGGATGTATACAATACCTTTCATAGTGCAGTCTTGTGTTACGGAATGAGATGGGAGGAGACGATAGTGACATGTAACAGAGCTGCCACAGTGCTAACAGCAGGGCAGGAATTTCATGAGGGCTGCCCTCGCAATTTGGCCACGTGCCCTTTCAAAAAATATCTGCCCTGAGGCCACGGTGGCCTTGACGCCCACTGCCCCAGTTGGTTTTCTAGTCTGCCTCTTTCCTGTCAACACAGCTTTGACACCTGCGTCTTTAGAGAAAAAAAACGTCTTTTGATGACATCCATCATCAGTGGTGGGTTTGATTCGAACCTGGCATGAACTGCTCTGACGGGCTATAATGGCAGTTTGACACAAATCTATCACCGGCCAAGCAAGGAGACTTCATCATACACACTCTAATCTGTACCGCCATAGTCTAATGTGCTGCGCTAACGTCACACTTAAAGCTACTGAAAGTATATCTACACTATTCATAACAAAAAGTTATTTGGCGTTGTGTTGCCGTTGCCTCAGCAGAGTGTCTGTCACCCATCAGTCAGTCCTCCTCTAAGACATGCGGGCATTCACACACTTACACACACACACTGAATATACAGAGCTGCCGTGCCTACTAGTGATGTGTCAGTCGCTGATGAGCCGGTTTTAAAGAGCCGGCTCTTTTTTTTAATAGACGATGGGAGCCAACTCTCGTTAGGAAAAGTACCTACAGGTTCTGCAGACGCACAGAGAGGAGAGAGAGGAGTGAAGAGGAGAGAGGAGTGTGGTGCAAAGATAAGTGAAAGTTGAAAAAGAAGTAGCATTTGGATGCATTTTGACACTTGTGACAACATGAAAGCACAGTGTAGGATTTGTAAAGTGTCTCTCCTATCTAGCAGGGTCCACTAATAACTAACAGGCATTTGAGAACTGAACATCCAACAGTTGAGTTGGAAGAAAAAAGGCAGGCTAGCATGTTGCTTCTGCCACTACTCCACCTCTTGCTCCTGACATTAAAATGTCAATAGCTGTTCCTTATTAAATTTTATGCTTAGGTTTTTAAAGGCACTTTCTATGTGCTTTGTGTAACAGAGTGGTTCTTCAAGCAAGTTAGGGAGTTAACAATGGATTTTACAACTGTAAATGCAATTGGCTACAGCAATTTATTGAAATTTAAGTGATATATGTGTTCAAATACAAATCACAAGTCTAAACAGCGCTCAATCTGGCTGAATTATAAAAGGTATAAGTGGTAAAAATTAAGAGCCATTTGGGAGCCGAAAGAGCCAGCTCTTCTTGGTGAGCTGAGAAAAATGATACAGCTCACTAAAAAGAGCCCAAAATCACTAGTGCCTACCTGTCTGTATCAGTCCCCTCCCCACATGATTGCTCCATGTCTCAGCGTCTCCGTGAGCGCGCGCCGAACTAAATACTATCAACCTGCCCGGGCCCTCAGAGGTCCAAATGCACTGTTGCATACTATGCCTTTCGGTAGCCACAAGCTAACATTAGCTAACAGTTAAAGTTGTTAAAATCACACTAAACTGTGACTTACTATTTTCGATAACTTCCTGGCACTAAATGCATGCAGCTTTCAAAATAAGAGCGCAGTGTGTTAACAGAATCGACCACAGAATTCACAAGAAGACTGTCAACATTAGATGCCTTAAATAAAATATACAAGAACCCTTATTCTCCTTTAAAATAATTCTTAAAATATGCAATGATGGAGATCAGTGTATATGATGGAATAGTGGCATTAGAATCTGCGGGAGACCACCAAATTTGGGCTTTTATTGAAAAAAAAAAAATATCCAGGGGGGTGGGGGGGATGCCCCCAGACCCCCTTAGCCAGCTATTTTTCCACAGTGGCTGGCTGCTCCATGTCCTAGTGGAAAGCATATTGACAGTAATTAAAAATGACAGAGTAGGATAAAAAAGATTCTATAATATGGTATCTCCTGACTGTGAAAAATGTTCTGTGAGGTGTTTGCGCTCATTTAGCTCTCAAAGTGCACTGGATGTTTCTTTACCTGCTTGACTGTTTCGACTGAGACTCCAATCTTCCTCAGAAGTGTCATTACTAGTCCTTAAATTAAATTCATTGTGGACGTGGACTTAAAATCATTGTTGGCCTTTGTGTCCTCAAGTCAAGTGGCCTTGCCCCTAAAATGACAAAATTCCAGGCCAGGCTAACAGTTAGCTCTGTAGCAGTACAGTGTGTATGTGCTTCAGCAGCATGTGTTCACTTAGCTATTTCCGTTTGTTTACAACAAGCACCGGACACTCTGTGCACAGTTAACGAAACCAATTTGTTAACGATCAGCAGTGGAAACCATGTGTACACTTAGCGTGCTGGTTTGTTTACAATAAGGGGTGGACGCTGGGCACTGTTGGTGACGGCAGCCACAGCTATTATGCAGCTGTTTAACAGTGAGGAAATGAAACAGCGTGTCTTTCTCTGAAAGAGGGTGGAGACAGAGAGAAACTCAGAGTTTGTTAAAGAAAACCTACTCGCGACCAGGTTGGGTTCTCCGAGTCAGTTACCGCGGCAATTACGCCAGAGCTGAAGTTACCTCCCTTTCTGGAATGGGAAACAGTGTTTCCCTCATTTCAGGGTTAACATACTCAGAGTTTTCAGATCTGGTGCTTTTGCATTGAAATGAATGGGACGGCCGAAAAAAAATGAGCGAAATAGTGGAGTTTTTTAAACGTCTACTTCTCCGGCATAATTTCACCTAGAGTCTCCATTTAAACTTTAAACAGTAGACACAAGTCTAGTGTATCGGTGTATTAATCCACGTTTCAATAGGTCATATAGTTTTTTATTAATCCCTGTTCAATGACCATGATCATTTTTGGAGAAATTCTGGGATTATAATGGGTGTGTATTGCACGGAATGTTCGTGTCACAGTGTGTGACATCATCGCCAGAGTGTAGAGGGAGAGAAAAAAATGTCAAAAAATAAATTTGAAAACTGCGCTCCAGGCCACAAATTCCACTCTACAGAAATAATTTATACATAGAAACGTAGGAAAATTTGTCTTCTCACTCACAATCCTCTGGTAAAGCTGTCAGAGTTATAGTTTGGGCATAGGACACACAGATGCGCCACCAACACGCACCAACAGCCTCATTGGCTCCCATATTAAAAACGCAGGAAGATTTCTGAAAAAGGGAGATGTAACAGATGTAAAATGTAAATGTTTTTTTTAGATCGCTCTAACAAAGCTATTTTCTAATTTTTCTTAAAAAAACAAACAAACATGTAGACGTTCAGGAAGAACTCAGGACGCTCAAAATGAAGTCGGATCAATAGGTATTATGGTTTTGCCAAAAATGCTTTCTGTTCGAGGCCAGAAATTCTAGTCTGTCCACCTCTGGCTGCTGTCACTGTGCCGGGACATTCAGGTGGCAGTTAATGCTGTTGATTGCTTTGATCTGATTGCCTTTGATCTTTGCTCTGATTGCCTTTGATCTTTGATGTGATTACACTTACAGATACACACACATGCGCGCACACTCCTCACACACACGCACACACACACACACACAGGTAACTTTATGTGATTTTAATTACACACACACACACACACAGGTAAGTATATGCGATTTTCGCTACACACACATGCGCGCGCAATCGCTCACACTTCTCCAGATACACGTTTTACACACACACACACACACACACACACACGTTGAGGTTAAAGGGCATAGTTTGAAATCTCTGAAGAATCTTATCATAGTGTACACACGCCGGCAGTAGCCCCCGTGGCCCTTTCAGAATTTTCCCAGAGGAAATTTTCTAGTTTAATTTACAATTGTGAGTCAAGGATTATGACGTCTACACATCCTTTGAACATACATTAGCTGCCTTAAGGGAATTGCAGGCTACACCAAAGCCAAAGTGCATCCATTCAAAAGTCTATCTACACACTCGCTATGCAGCGACTGAAACCTGCTTCAAATGTTTTCAGGCCAATATAAGTTGTCATTGGGAGCATAGATTTAGGGTGGTAAGGCCCTACTCCTACTCCCTCTTAATTGACTTAGTAGGCTGTTATCATCAAATTGTAAAAATGGTTAAGTAAAAATGACAGGAGCAAACGAGGAAGTCTTCTAACACAGTATAAAGAGCGATAAATTCCATGTAGGAAGGACCTGATCGGTTTGTGTCCCTTGTGGAACCCAAGGTCAACCTTGACTTATTTTAGGTTGTGTTATGGACATACTTATTCTAAGCCGAACCATGTTTTTGTCCTGAATTTAGCCAAATAGTTTTTGTGTTATTTCACATTAACCACTTGATTAAAACTGCCACCATTTTCACAGCATAATAACTCACAAGGGTCAAGCATACAGTACATCCAGCTTATGAGTGACCCCTTTTGACTAGTCATTTGATTACATATTTATACCAAAAATATCACTTTATTATAGACATCTAAAGAAAGTGACATTTTGCCATTGTCTTTAGTGCAGAAAACAGCAAATAACACAATTCTGACCACCTACAAATTATTTCAAAAGCTGATGACTTGCTATTGTGTGAGAGAATTTGTGCTGTTAGTGTGACAGCTGTTTGTTCTGCTACACAGCTCTAATCAAGGTCAGTATGAACAGCATGAGCAGGCTGGCACTGAAAATACAAAGTGGGGTCTGAAAGGGGCATGATTTGTCATCCCAATAGAGGAATATGTCCATACTAGGCCACACATACAGTGACAGCGAGTCAGGTTGTCTTGCTGTGAAGTTACTGAGTCGTAGCAGGGTAGCACGGCGTAGAGCAGTTCCCCTAATTGAGTTTACACACCAGTGGAAGGACTGTGTCCGCACAGCCGTCACCCTGCCAGCCCCCTGCAGAGGCTGGTTCACACTGGATCACTGGCTTACTTCAGAGGAGCCAATACTGGGATAATAATACAAGGAGGGCAACCCCCATCCCAAGGGACAACACACTGTACTGGAGGAGGCAGCTGTTACATAGTGTGGGAGGGATTACTTGTTAGTGCTAGCAGTGCAACTCATGTGCAGCAGGTCAGAAATCAAAGCTTGAGTTTGTTCACACAAGATATGATTTGTTCAGCCCCAGTGGTTGACCAAAAATATTTTAACAGGGGCTCTGAAACATTTCCAAGTTCATATGCACTAGACCAGGGATGGGCAACTGGAGGCCCGGGGGCCGCATACGGCCCACACCCTCACTCGAAGTGGCCTCAGTACAACTACACGCATTTCAGCATGAAATCTTAAAAGTGCGGTGTAAAAATGCACAAAATTACTTCTTGCAATTAATGTTGGTCTGCTGTTCTTGCACTGAAAAAAAAGAAATCACAGTAAATGGTTATTTTTTATTTGATTCAAACCTTTTGTATTCCTATTTATACTGTTATACATGCATTTGAGCATGAAATATGTTAAGTTACTGCACTGTAAACATATTTAAAATTACAGTTTCATCATAGCTGGTTAAGTGCATGGTCCTGTATGTGGCCCTGTGGTAGTGTCGATGAATAACTGTGGCGCCCTCCAGCATTTAAGTTGCCCATCCCTGCATTAGACCATCGATATGATGGCTGGGAAAGATTCAGTCCATCCTCACTGGAAATCCTCTTGCAATCTGCATCTGCTTCAGGTTACCTTGATCTTTGAACAAATAAATGTAGCATTACATATATAGAGAAGCTCAGTATTTGATTGGCAGATGATTGATTTTAAATCAGGTTTATTTAAGGTGCATTCAGAGCTGAACACAACTCACTCCCCCTTCTTTATCCTGGGCTGGTTCTTTGTCCTATTTGAATAATTTGTTACCCACATTTCAAATGGGAATCAATGGACCGCTATCCTGCTAATCAGACTAAACTACCGTTCCTGTTCACTTTATTCATTCAGCCTGACATTGTTCTGATTTCCTGTTGGAAGGGGGAGTTATTTTGTTTGGGCCAAACCAATCTGCAGTCAGGGGCGTCAATTTGAAATTAGACAACCCAGTCAGTCAACATGTAATTCAACAAGCTTTTTCGATTTGCTACAGTCCTCTCACATTGGGAACTAATCTGAATCATACCACCATGGCATTTTGTCGTCCATCATATTTTTTCTCTTAAGCACAATATCAAACATATGAGCTAAGCATGGAAACTATTATTTTGTTGCCTGTCTGTACGGATCAGCACAAATCTCTACATCAGTGTCTAGCCTCTGACACAAGACCTAAGTGGTCGAAATATTCAAAGACTTAAAAAGACCAAGTGTTTCTGCATTAGCAACATTCAGCTTTCTTCACATTGATTGATTTAAGATTTGCTATGACCTTGAATCATCTTACAATAACCTGTAGATCTGTGTCTCTCTTATCCATGTTTGTCACAATTTTTGTAGCCGTATTGCTGTGGCTATGACATATTAGCTATTGTTCATGGATATAAGTAGCCAAGTATTTTTGGGAATTGTATGCCTTTAGAGATCCAATAGTCAAATAGAAAACTAACAAGAGATGGGGAGGGGAACAAAACGATGTCATAAGGGCTGTTTACACTAAATGGGAAATACCCAGACAATACCCGGAAGGAGGCGGGTCTCACTCACTGAAACACCCCTAATTTAAGTACGACAACAACACAAGCCATTTGTAAAAGCCGGCAAAGCAGTGTTCCCAACTTAGCGCCTTAGTTGCTAAATTTAGCGACCTTTCAGACATTACAATCTCTATGTTTATAATCAGCAGAGACTCTGTGCATAATTAGCCATGCTGCTTTCAGCTGCTGACGTGGTGCACAGTTAGCCATGGTGAAAACCATACGTCACCTACAGAGTCTCTAAATCCCTCTGGGGGCTAACTTGTAGTGGAGACACGCAGAGTGAGCGGACTTTAGAGAGGGTGTGGCCTGAGACTTTCCCGGTGGACACTTCTCCCCTAGAGGAAACACGGCTATTGGCGAGTAAATGCCCAGACATTCCCATCTTTACTCCCCCCACACAGCTTGGTTGTTAAGGTGAACTTTATATGTTTATGTTTAAACTTAAGGGGCATTCTGCAAGATTTATCTAAAGGTTAGTTTACTTTTCACAAAGAGTACTCTTCAGTCTGATAACAGTTGTGCAAATAAATGGAATGCATTTATATAGCTCTTTTATCCAAAGTGCTTTACACTACACACTACACTCATTCACACACACATTCATACTGGTGACTGAGGCTACCAGGGCACACTGGTGCCACCTGCCACCAATGGGAATTCATTCACACACGATGAACGCAGCATCAGGAGCAATTTAGGGTTCAGTATCTTGCCCAAGGATACTTCGATATGTAGCTGCCGTGGTCAGGGATCAAACCACCAACCTTCCATTCAGTAGGCGACTGACAACTGAGCCAGAGCTGCCCCAAATAAAAGTGGGCATTGTGAAAAACATAAATAAAACAGAATGTGATTATTTTCTAATCATTTGTGACATATATCAACTAAAACTTGTAAAAAAAATTTAAACGTGTACTATGCAAGTCTCCTAACTAAAAGGACAAAACTAAGCTGCACTTATCCCAAATATTCAACACATATACACCATACACCTACTTAATTTAACCCTGAAAGAATTGGTTCCTGAATTTCTCTCCTGTAAACAGACCTGATGGATTTCCTCATCTTTCCATCAACACATGATAAAACACAGATTATTTTGTTCTTTATCTAATTCAGCATACAAGGCAGACTACTGTAAGATAATCTGTTCTTATTATAGAGGCTGAAAGAGTGGGATGAAAGGCTTTGATCTCATCCTGTCTAAATATACAGGGTCTATTTTGACCTGGAACAGTCCACCAGTGGAGTTTAAAGGCTGTACATACAGAAAGAGATTAAAGTTACATATTAACTGTCAGTTAATCAAGAGTCCTACAATCCTCTTTTTATTAGTAAAATATCTGGCAAAAGGTATATTTTATCAGTTAAATCAACGTGTGACTTGATAAGTAATATCAGACGGTAATTCTCTCTGTGTTCCCTCAATGCTTTCCTTGGAGTATGAGTCTGTAGCTGGGAGCAGTTTTCTGTGTGTTTGTGTTGAGGAAGTGAAGAGTGAAAAAGTAATTCTTAATAAGGGCTGTTTATATCCATGAATGGGCTTTTGTTAACGGGTGATGATTTTAGTGTGTAACCTAAACAGGATTGATACAGCCATGAATGGTAAGCCCAGACTACACAGATGGACTTTTGAGCTACACAAGCAGGAGGAAGAGCTGTTGTAGCTGCTAACTTTAGTAAAGAAAGCGACTGCAATTGGTTGGGCTACAGTAGGTTACATTCCAATGTCTAGTGAAAAAAATCCAGTAAAAAAGGCAAGCTTAAAAAGAGTATAGATGTATCGGAAAGAAACCCACAACTAACGGAAAGAAAACAAAAAGCAGCATCTAGAGCATAGGTCGGCATTAGGCGGCCCGTGGGCCAGATGTGGCCCGCAAGCATGAAACATCTGGCCCGTGAGGTTGTTTGAACTATATTGAACGATAAAGAAAAATAATGAAAATAAAAATATAAAATCGGACTGACAGTCTCAAAAATACTCTTTATTTACAAACTTCATTTTCCAAACAGAAAAATTTCCTCAGTCTAATAATAATGCTTCATCTGGATACGAGGGTGAATACACACATTAGCGATGTGCAGCGTGAACACTCAACATGCAAAAACAAATGAAGTCATTGGACAGAGCCTGGTGCTGAAATTAGCTGAAACTAGTCCACAGGTTGTCTTTCAAACAAAGCACATAGCTAAAACACGACTTCTTTCAAACATGCCAGATATCAAACAGACTGTGAAAAGTAAAACACGAGTTTCAAACATAACGGACTCAAGTTATTTAGGCCTGTCTGTGGTGGCACCAAAAATGTAAACTGATAACAATACAATTGCCCGGTCAAATTGGAGAAAATCTGAACAAAAAAGAACGAAGCAAAAATGCTGAATCCACTCGACCATGGGCTGGAGTGCTCGACGCTCCTGAAACGACAGAGCAGACGTGCTACATTTACTGTATGCTTAGTAAGAATTAGGCCTAGTCTACAACGAGACAGTTCAGATTAGACACAATCCCTTGTTTAGATTACTCACCTAGTGTGAAAAGTGGCATCTCCCGCTTGTCACTATTTTCTGGATATCTGGTGAAATAGACGTCACTTTAATCCTCAGGCAGTTCTCGAGATTTTTGTGCGTCAGTCTATTCCTCTCGTGCGTTTTTATTGCATTCATAGCTGAAAAGGACGACTCACACATGTAGGTGGAGGGGAACATGGTCAGAGTGTAAAGTGCGACTGTCTTGAGGTTGCTGTATTCCTCAGAGCATAGTAGGCCTATCCAAAAGGCACACACAGACTCCGCACTTCTTAACGCATCTCGCACAACGGAGGTGGTTTGGAAATCAATAATTTCCATTTCCAGCGCAGCCTGATCTAAAGAGGGGATTGTTTCTTTTGCCAGGGTGGAGAAGTTGTCGGCTGGTTTTACTGCAGGGTCACGTATAAAGTCAATGATGTCTTTTGGGATGGAGTAGTCATCAAACCGAGAAGTGAAGTTGGTTCGTAGCCTCTTGATGAAGTCAACCATCAGCTCCGTCACTTCTCCCGCTGTCCTCTTCAGGGTGCTGAAATGTAGGAGCCTGCCGGTGGATATGTCTGCCTCAAACATCTGTTTTGTCAGTGCTCTCGTCTATGGCTACGGAAAAATAGTTTGCGCGATTGACACCGTCAATAACTGCAGCCTGCACTGCATCGGACAGCACTTCTATGCGGCGGGCAGCGGACCTCGCAGAGAGGGACATCTGCTTCACTGACCCGATCACACTACCCATCGACTTGTCGGTATCCAGTTCCTCCAAAACTGTCACCATCATCTCTTTGAAGACCTCTGCATCAACAAATGGCTTGTTGTGCTTTGCGAGTATCCACGAAGCTTTCAGAGATGCGCTGGTTACCTTCTGTTGGGATGTGAGGCCTCGCACCAGGATCCTGCCGCTGTGTGCATAACCACCTTTGAGTGCTTCGATTTTGCGCTTTCGTACCTCTGTCTTCGGAGGGAATGCATGCTTGAAATTAGCATGCTTCGTTTCGTGATGCCGTCTAATATTATACTCTTTGCATACAGAGACACCCTCGTTACAGATCAGGCATGTTGGCTTTGCATTGATAAAACTGGGGAGGATGAAGGCATAGTTCTCTGTCCATTCTTCATGAAAGACCCTGTTTTCGCTCATAACTTTTCCCTTGAGCTTTTTTGATAGAGCCATTTTTTGACAGCTAACAGCAACAAGTGGAAAATGCTGTTGCGGCCTTTTTTCTTTTTCTTCTTTTTTTTCTTTTTTTTTCTCTCAAACAAGTATATAATTAATAGCGCCCTCAATGGCCAGTCCACAAATTACACCCACATCAGCCCTCTTGAATGTCTCGTTATAGCCCCCCACCCCCACCCCCCCGTGGCCCGTCATATAATGGCTTGGAAAATATCTGGCCCGCAGCCAAACTTTATTGCCGACCCCTGATCTAGAGCATTGGTCTCAAACTCTCGGACTGCGGGCCAATTGCGGCCCGTGCGGTGATATTTTGTGGCCCCCACCTTGATAGGAAAGTTTAATGTGAGTTTTATATGAATGCCACATTACAGTGTTGTGTGTGGAAGGTCCCTTTAATGACTTTTTTTTGGTAATTTTGTGTCTTTTTAAAATAATTTTGTGTCTTTTTTTAAATTAGTGTGTCTTTTTTAATAATTTTGTGTCTTTTTTAATAATTTTGTGTCTTTTTTGGTAATTCTGTGTCCTTTTTTTGGTCATTTTGTGTCTTTTTAATAATGTATCTTTTTTGGTAATTCTGTGTATTTTTTGGTCATTTTGTGTCTTTTCAATAATGTGTCTTTTTAACTTAATTTGGTGTTTTTTCAGACATTTTGTGTCTTTTTTTATAATGTTATGTCTTATTTCGTCATTTTGTGTCTTATTTGGTGATTTTGTCCTTTTTTATAATTTTGTCCTTTTTTTGGTCAATTTGTGTCTTTTTTAAGTTTTTTTTTTTCTGTCATTTTGTGTCTTTTTTTTAGTAATGTCTTTTTTTGTTCATTTTGATACTGCCTCCAGCGCCCCCAAATTTTCAGCATCGTTCTAGAAGGACAAAAATTAATTAAAATGTATTAAAATGTATACATTTGTTATTAATACTCATGTTCATTTTTACTCATGAACATGGTAGAGCTCATAGCAAAAATCCAAGAGCATTGAATACATATATTCTTTGATCCTTTATAACATATACAATCTAAAGTCACTGTTTAATATGAATTTATAATCTATTTAAAAATGTGAGACACTGTGAGCAAAATTCATTACTGTAACACATTTTTAAATAAAAAACAACAAAAGGGTTTTTTTCTTTTTTCTTTGGTAAGCACTTAAATATGGTCAAGGGTAGCTGGAAGCCCCAAAATGTATTTTATTAAAATTTACACATTTTAATGCAAACAATTATATCATTACCATAACATTTAAAAAAAAAATTCTCATCATTTTTTGTTCTTTATACATTATTAAAAACAATTATGTTTGATTATATTCTGTTAAATTATACATTTTTAAACAAATGTATATTTATTTTTATAAAGTTTATTAAAGATTTATTGTAAACACGTGTGGGGAAACCATGACATTTTTATCTGGATGCATTACAGGGATAAATTTGTGACTCAAAAATATGTTTAAAAATATAGAAAATATTATTTTAACACAAAACAATGAATTGTGCCTCATTATGGCTATATTGTTCATTCATATAAAAGTGAAATATATAGTTCAACTAGAAAATTTCTAAAGAAATTTTGATTGTGTGCTTGCCTCTGGACCATCATTCTCGTGGCTCAAATCAACAGTTAAACTGGGACTCTGTCCTGAGTTCACAGACACCTCATACAAGTCTGTAGGACAAACGGTTCACAAGTTAGTAAAAGGGGGCGTGGTCACTCAAAGGGGGCGTGGCTTGAATCAGCAGTTAAACAGGGACTCTGTCCTGAGTTCACAGACACCTCATACAAGTATCTAGGAGAAACGGTTCATTATTTATGAAAGGGGGCGTGGCTAATCAAAAAGGGCGGGAATTTATGAAACATTGTTATGTATAAGTGGTCAGTGATGAACCATCATCATGCTTGGCAAGTTTGAGGAAGATTGGACAATGTATGGTCAAGTTATAAGGTCTCATTTTTTTATGAAGAAACACCATGTCTGTTCACTTAGAGTAAACTGACAGTTATCAGTTAGAATGTCTGTGTCGGAGGATGGAGGGGGGAGGGGGGAGGGGGGAGGCTTTGGTAGCTAAGCAACCACGTGGCCAGGTGGAGTCGACCAATAAGAGCAGAGCAATCAACTGAAATTAACTGCTGTTGGAGACAGTTCCGCAGACAGAGGTGGACAAGCTGAAAATTCTGGCCTTGAACAGAAAGCATTTTTGGCAAAACCATAATACCTATCATTGATCCGACTTCACTTTGAGCGTCCTGAGTTCTTCCTCAACGTCTACATATATTTTTTTTTAAGAAAAATGAAAAAATAGCTTTGTTAGAGCGATTTAAAAAAACACTTACATCTACTTTTTTATGAAATCTTCCTGCGTTTTTAATATGGGAGCCAATGAGGCAGTTGGTGCGTTTTGTTTGTGCATCTGTGCGTCCTGCGCCGAAACTATAACTCTGACAGCTTTACCAGAGGATTGTGAGTGAGAGGACAACTTTTCCTACGTTTCTATGTATAAATTATTTCTGTAGAGTGAAATTTGCGGCCTGGAGCGCAGTTTTCAAATGTATTTTTTGACAATTCGTTCCCTCCCTCTACACTCTGTTTGATGACATCACCACTCTAGAGTCTCCATAGGGTTACATTGGGGGGATTTTTTGACTTGTTCTTGCCCAATAGTTTGAAAACCGTTTGTCAGAACCCTTAGAAAAGTCATAGCACACCTGTCATGGGTGAGCCGGTCGATTTGATACCTTTTTTGTGTATGTGCGGCCAAAACTCTGGGAGGAGTAGTCGACCGAAAAAAACACGGAAGA
The DNA here is from genome assembly GCF_030273125.1 of Centropristis striata. NCBI lineage: Eukaryota > Metazoa > Chordata > Actinopteri > Perciformes > Serranidae > Centropristis > Centropristis striata. The sequence continues at coordinate 20,491,804 of NC_081518.1, forward strand.
AACGGAAGAATAAAAACTAGAAAATTTCTAAAGAAATTTTGATTGTGTGCTTGCCTCTGGACCGTGACTCTCGTGGCTTATCAAAAGGGGCAGGGATTAAACAGGGACTTTCTGCTGAGTGCACTGACACCTCATACAAGTCTCTAGGACAAACGGTTCACTAGTTAGTAAAAGGGGGCGTGACTAATCAAAAAGGGCGGGAATTTATTAATTATTGTTACGTAGAACTGATAAGTGATGAACCATCATCATGCATGACAAGTTTGAGGCAGATTGGACAATGTATGGTCAAGTTATAAGGTCTCATGTTTTATGAAGAAAACGCCATGTTTGTTCACTTAGAGTAAACTGACAGTTATCAGTTAGAATGTCTGTGTTGGAGGAGGAGGGGGGGGGGCTTTGGTAGCTAAGCAACCAGGTGCCCGGTGGAGTCGACCAATAAGAGCAGAGCAATCAACTGAAATTAACTGACAGTTCCGCCACCGGGGCAGACAGAGGTGGACAAACTGAAAATTCTGGCCTCGAACAGAAAGCATTTTTGGCAAAACCATAATACCTATCATTGATCTGACTTCACTTTGAGCGTCCTGAGTTCTTCCTCAACGTCTACATATATTTTTTTTTAAGAAAAATGAAAAAATAGCTTTGTTAGAGCGATTTAAAAAAACACTTACATCTACTTTTTTATTAAATTTTCCTGCGTTTTTAATATGGGAGCCAATGAGGCAGTTGGTGCGTTTTGTTTGTGCATCTGTGTGTCCTGCGCCAAAACTATAACTCTGACAGCTTTACCAGAGGATTGTGAGTGAGAGGACAAATTTTCCTACGTTTCTATGTATAAATTATTTCTGTAGAGTGAAATTTGCGGCCTGGAGCGCAGTTTTCAAATGTATTTTTTGACAATTCGTTCTCTCCCTCTCCACTCTGTTTGATTACATCACCACTCTAGAGTCTCCATAGGGTTACATTGGGGGGATTTTTTGACGTGTTTTTGCCCAATAATTTGAAAACCGCTTGTCGAAACCCTTATAAAAGTCATAGCACACTTGTCATGGGCGAGCCGGTCGATTTGATACCTTTTTTGTATATGTGTGACCAAAACTCTGGGAGGAGTAGTCGACCGAAAAAACACCACGGAAGAAACGGAAGAATAACTAGAAACAAAATTCCAGGGAAATTTTGGAGTGCCACGGGACTACTGCCGGATGATTCTCGTGGTTTAAATCAGCAGTTAACAGGGACTCTGTCCTGAGTTCACAGACACCTCATACAAGTCTGTAGGACAAACGGTTCACTAGTTAGTAAAAAGGGGCGTGGCTACTCAAAGGGGGCGTGGCTTCAATCACCAGTCAAACAGGGCCTCTGTCCTGAGTCCACAGACACCTCATACAAGTCTGTAGGACAAACGGTTCACTAGTTAGTAAAAAGGGGCGTGGCTACTCAAAGGGGGCGTGGCTTCAATCACCAGTCAAACAGGGACTCTGTCCTGAGTCCACAGACACCTCATACAAGTCTGTAGGACAAACGGTTCACTAGTTCGTAAAAAGGGGCGTGGCTACTCAAAGGGGGCGTGGCTTCAATCACCAGTCAAACAGGGACTCTGTCCTGAGTCCACAGACACCTCATACAAGTCTGTAGGACAAACGGTTCACTAGTTCGTAAAAAGGGGCGTGGCTACTCAAAGGGGGCGTGGCTTCAATCACCAGTCAAACAGGGACTCTGTCCTGAGTCCACAGACACCTCATACAAGTCTGTAGGACAAACGGTTCACTAGTTAGTAAAAGGGGCGTGGCTTATCAAAAGGGGCGGGGTTATCAATCAACAGTTAGACAGGGACGCCATGCTGAGTAATCTGACACCTCATACAAGTTTCTAGGACAAACGATTCATTTGTTATGAAAGGGGGCGTGGCTAATCAAAAAGGGCGAGAATTTATGAAATATTGATATGTAGAAATTGTCAGTGATGAGCCATCATCATGTATGACAAGTTTGAGGCAGATTGGACAATGTATGGTCAAGTTAAAAGAGTTAACTGTTTTCACTTAAAATGTCTGTGTTGGAGGAGGGGAGAGGGAGGGGGGGAGAGCTTTGGTAGCTAAGCAACCACGTGGCCAGGTGGAGTCGACCAATCAGAGAAGAGCAATCAACTGAAATTAACTGAAGGTGGAGACAGTTCTGCCACACTGAGCAGCCAGAGGTGAACCAACTGAAAATTCTGGCCTCGAACAGAAAGCATTTTCGGCAAAACCATAATACCTATCACTGATCTGACTTCACTTTGAGCGTCCTGAGTTCTTCCTGAACGTCTACATATATTTTTTTTTAAGAAAAATGAAAAAATAGCTTTGTTAGAGCGATCTAAAAAAACGGTAAAATCTGATTATTTCAAAAATCCTTGTGTGTTTTTAATATGGGACTCAATGGGGCAGTTGATGCGTTTTGGTGGCACTTCTCTGTGTCCTGCACCCAAACTATAACTCTGATAGCTTTACCAGAGGATTGTGAGTGAGACCACAAATTTTCCTACGTTTCTATGTACAAATTATTACTGTAGAGTGAAATTTGCGGCCTGGAGCGCAGTTTTCAAATTTATTTTGTGACAACTCCTTCTCTGCCTCTACACTCTGCTTGATGACATCACCAGTCTAGATTCTGAACATTCCGCGCAATACACACACATGGGAAAATCGCCGTCCCCATTAGTTTGGAAAAATGGAAATGTTTTCGCACTTTGTGCGAAAACTATACGTGCAATCGCTCTGAAATTTCACAGGACTAGAGTTAAATTCAGGCCCTACAACTTTCTAAATCGGTTCGGAATTTTACGAGCAACGGTTTGCGAATGGTGAGGCCCCAAAGTTTGCGCAATGCGTTCCGGATGGGCCGAAAAGTGCACGTTTGTGCACGTTGTGCGAAAACGTGCGCACCGATCGCTAATAAAAGTCATTCCACACGATTCCCGATTAGGCCGCAACTTTTGACGTTTTTACTTTTTGCGATTTCTCAAAGCTGTGGGACTAGTTACGCGCCAAAGTTTTTACGGAAGAATAATCTATATATAATAATAACTAGAAACAAAATTCCAGGGAAATTTTGGAGTGCCACGGGACTACTGCCGGATGATTCTCGTGGTTTAAATCAGCAGTTAAACAGGGACTCTGTCCTGAGTTCACAGACACCTCATACAAGTCTGTAGGACAAACGGTTCACTAGTTAGTAAAAGGGGCGTGGCTACTCAAAGGGGGCGTGGCTTTAATCACCATTCACACAGGGACTCTGTCCTGAGTTCACAGACACCTCATACGAGTCTGTACGTCAAATGGTTCACAAGTTAGTAAAAAGGGGCGTGGCTACTCAAGGGGGCATGCCTTCAATCACCAGTAAAACAGGGGCTCCGTCCTGAGTTCACAGACACCTCATACAAGTCTGTAGCACAAACGGTTCACTAGTTAGTAAAAGGGGGCGTGGTTACTCAATGGGGGCGTGGCTTCAATCAGCAATTAAACAGGGACTCTGTCCTGAGTTCACAGACACTTCATACAAGTCTGTAGGACAAACGGTTCATTAGTTAGTAAAAGGGGGCGTGGCTAATCAAAAGGGGCGGGAATTTATGAAATATTGTTATGAAGACAATGAGTGATGAGCCATCATCATGTATGACAAGTTTGAGGCAGATTGGACAATGTATGGTCAAGTTATAAGGTCTCGTGTTTAATGAAAGAACGCCATATCTGTTCAGTGAGAATGTCTGTGTTGGAGGGGGGGGGGGGGTAGGAGGTTGGGGGAGGCTTTGGTAGCTAAGCAACCACGTGGCCAGGTGGAGTTGACCAATCAGAGCAGAGCAATCAACTGAAATAAACTGAAGGTGGAGACAGTTCTGCCACACTGAGCAGCCAGAGGTGGACCAACTGAAAATTCTGGCCTCGAACAGAAAGCATTTTCGGCAAAACCATAATACCTATCACTGATCCGACTTCACTTTGAGCGTCCTGAGTTCTTCCTGAACGTCTACATATATTTTTTTTTAAGAAAAATGAAAAAATAGCTTTGTTAGAGCGATCTAAAAAAATGGTAAAATCTGATTATTTCAAAAATCCTCGTGTGTTTTTAATATGGGACTCAATGGGGCAGTTGTTGCGTTTTGGTGGCACTTCTCTGTGTCCTGCGCCCAAACTAAAACTCTGACAGCTTTACCAGAGGATTGTGAGTGAGACCACAAATTTTCCTACGTTTCTATGTATAAATTATTTCTGTAGAGTGAAATTTGCGGCCTGGAGCGCAGTTTTCAAATTTATTTTGTGACAACTCCTTCTCTCCCTCTCCACTCTGCTTGATGACATCACCAGTCTAGATTCTGAACATTCCGCGCAATACACACACATGGGAAAATCGCCGTCCCCATTAGTTTGGAAAAATGGAAATGTTTTCGCACTTCGTGCGAAAACTATACGTGCAATCGCTCTGAAATTTCACAGGACTAGAGTTAAATTCAGGCCCTACAACTTTCTAAATCGCTTCGGAATTTTACGAGCAACGGTTTGCGAATGGTGAGGCCCCAAAGTTTGCGCAATGCGTTCCGGATGGGCCAAAAAGTGCACGTTTGTGCACGTTGTGCGAAAACGTGCGCGCCGATCGCTAATAAAAGTCATTCCACACGATTCCCGATTAGGGCGCAACTTTTGACGTTTTTACTTTTTGCGATTTTTCAAAGCTGTGGGACTAGTTACGCGCCAAAGTTTTTACGGAAGAATAATCTATAATAAATAAATAATAATAAACATGAGCAATAATAAGAGATAAGCTTCGCACGAGGCACTCATCCTCACTGCTTGCAGTGAAGATGAGTGCCTCGTTGCTCAGCCGTGGCACTAACTAGAAACAAAATTCCAGGGAAATTTTGGAGTGCCACGGGACTACTGCCGGATGATTCTTGTTGCTTAAATCAGCAGTTAAACAGGGACTCTGTCCTGAGTTCACAAACACCTCATACAAGTCTGTAGGACAAACGGTTCACTAGTTAGTAAAAAGGGGCGTGGCTACGAAAAGGGGCGTGGCTACTCAAAAGGGGCAGGGTAATAAACCACCAGTTAAACAGGGACTCTGTCCTGAGTACACAGATACCTCATACAAGTCTGTAGGACAAACGGTTCACTAGTTAGTAAAAAGGGGCGTGGCTACTAAAAGGGGCGTGGCTACTCAAAAGGGGCAGGGTAATAAACCACTAGTTAAACAGGGACTCTGTCCTGAGTACACAGACACCTCATACAAGTCTGTAGGACAAACGGTTCAGTAGTTTGTAAAAAGGGGCGTGGCTATTAAAAGGGGCGTGGTTACCCAAAAGGGGCGGGGTAATCAACCACCAGTTAAACAGCGAGTCTGTCCTGAGTACATAGACACCTCATACAAGTCTGTAGGGCAAACGGTTCACTAGTTAGTAAAAAGGGGCGTGGCTACTCAAAGAGGGCGTGGCTTCAATCACCAGTCAAACAGGTACTCTGTCCTGAGTTCACAGACACCTCATACAAGTCTCTAGGACAAACGGTTCATTAGTTAGTAAAAGGGGGCGTGGCTAGTCAAAATGGGCGGGGGTATCAATCACCAGTTAAACAGGGACTCTATGCTGAGTAATCTGACACCTTATACAAGTTTCTAGGACAAACGGTTCATTAGTTATGAAAGGGGGCGTGGTCAATCAAAAAGGGCGGGAATTTATGAAATATTGTTATGTAGACAATCAGTGATGAGCCATCATCATGTATGACAAGTTTGAGGCAGATTGGACAATGTATGGTCAAGTTAAAAGAGTTAACTGTTTTCAGTTAAAATGTCTGTGTTGGAGGAGGGGAGAGGGAGGGGGGGGGGGGGGCTTTGGTAGCTAAGCAACCACGTGGCCAGGTGGAGTCGACCAATCAGAGCAGAGCAATCAACAGAAACTAACTGTCACTGACAATGCTTTGCTAAAGTGAGCAGCCAGAGGTGGACAAACTGAAAATTCTGGCCTCGAACAGAAAGCATTTTTGGCAAAACCATAACACCTATCACTAATCTGACTTCACTTTGAGCGTCCTGAGTTCTTCCTGAACGTCTACATATATTTTTTTTTAAGAAAAATGAAAAAATAGCTTTGTTAGAGCGATTTAAAAAAACTCTTACATCTGATTTTTTCAAAAATCCTCACGTGTTTTTAATATGGGACTCAATGGGGCAGTTGATGCGTTTTGGTGGCACTTCTCTGTGTCCTGCGCCCAAACTATAACTCTGACAGGTTTACAAGAGGATTGTGAGTGAGAAGACAAATTTTCCTCCGTTTCTATGTATAAATTATTTCTGTAGAGTGGAATTTGCGGCCTGGAGCGCAGTTTTCAAATTTATTTTTTGACAATTCCTTCTCTCCCTCTCCACTCTGCTTGATGACATCACCGCTCTAGAGTCTGTGAAAAATGAAAAAATAGCTTTGTTAGAGCGATTTAAAAAAACTGTAAAAAATTTTTGGGGGAGAAATCTTCCTGCATTTTTAATATGGGAGCCAATGAGGCAGTTGGTGCGTTTTGTGTGTGCATCTGTGCGTCCTGCGCCAAAACTATAACTCTGACAGCTTTACCAGAGGATTGTGAGTGAGAGGACAAATTTTCCTACGTTTCTATGTATAAATTATTTCTGTAGAGTGAAATTTGCGGCCTGGAGCACAGTTTTCAAATTTATTTTTTGACAATTCGTTCTCTCCCTCTACACTCTGTTTGATGACATCATCACTCTAGACTCTCCATAGGGTTACATTGGGGGGATTTTTTGACGTGTTTTTGCCCAATAATTTGAAAACCGTTTGTCGGAACCCTTATAAAAGTCATAGCACACTTGTCATGGGCGAGCCGGTCGATTTGATACCTTTTTTGTGTATGTGCGACCAAAACTCTGGGAGGAGTAGTCGACCGAAAAATGACACGGAAGAAACGGAAGATTAAAAATAAAACTAGAAACAAAATTCCAGGGAAATTTTGGAGTGCCACGGGACTACTGCCGGATGATTCTCGTGGTTTAAATCAGCAGTTAAACAGGGACTCTGTCCTGAGTTCACAGACACCTCATACAAGTCTGTAGGACAAACGGTTCACTAGTAAGTAAAAAGGGGCGTGGCTACTCAAAGGGGGCGTGGCTTCAATCACCAGTCAAACAGGGACTCTGTCCTGAGTCCACAGACACCTCATACAAGTCTGTAGGACAAACGGTTCACTAGTTAGTAAAAAGGGGCGTGGCTACTCAAAGGGGGCGTGGCTTCAATCACCAGTCAAACAGGGAGTTCTGTCCTGAGTTCACAGACACCTCATACAAGTCTGTGGCACAAACGGTTCACTAGTTAGTAAAAAGGGGCGTGGCTACTCAAAGGGGGCGTGGCTTCAATCACCAGTCAAACAGGGACTCTGTCCTGAATTCACAGACACCTCATACAAGTCTGTAGGACAAACGGTTCACTAGTTAGTAAAAGGGGCGTGGCTTATCAAAAGGGGCGGGGTTATCAATTAACAGTTAGACAGAGACGCCATGCTGAGTAATCTTACACCTCATACAAGTTTCTAGGACAAACGGTTCATTAGTTAAGAAAGGGGGCGTGGCTAATCAAAAAGGGCGGGAATTTATGAAATATTGTTATGTACAACTGGTCAGTGATGAGCCATCATCATGCATGACAAGTTTGAAGCAGATTGGACAATGTATGGTCAAGTTATAAGGTCTCGTGTTTAATGAAAGAACGCCGTATCTGTTCAGTGAGAATGGGGTAATCGGGCCGTGGCTACTCAAAGGGGGCGTGGCTTCAATTACCAGTCAATCAGGGACTCTGTCCTGAGTCCACAGACACCTCATACAAGTCTGTAGGACAAACGGTTCACTAGTTAAGAAAGGGGGCGTGGCTAATCAAAAAGGGCGGGAATTTATGAAATATTGTTATGTAGACAATCAGTGATGAGCCATCATCATGTATGACAAGTTTGAGGCAGATTGGACAATGTATGGTCAAGTTAAAAGAGTTAACTGTTTTCAGTTAAAATGTCTGTGTTGGAGGAGGGGAGAGGGAGGGGGGGAGCTTTGGTAGCTAAGCAACCACGTGGCCAGGTGGAGTCGACCAATCAGAGCAGAGCAATCAACAGAAACTAACTGTCACTGACAATGCTTTGCTAAAGTGAGCAGCCAGAGTTGGACAAACTGAAAATTCTGGCCTCAAACAGAAAGCATTTTTGGCAAAACCATAATACCTATCACTGATCCGACTTCACTTTGAGCGTCCTGAGTTCTTCCTGAACGTCTACATGTATTTTTTTTTAAGAAAAATGAAAAAATAGCTTTGTTAGAGCGATCTAAAAAAACTGTTAAATCAGATTTTTTTTTAAATCCTCACGTGTTTTTAATATGGGACTCAATGGGGCAGTTGGTGCATTTTGGTGGGGCTTCTCTGTGTCCTGCGCCCAAACTATGACTCTGACAGCTTTACCAGAGGATTGTGAGTGAGACCACAAAATTTCCTCCGTTTCTACGTATAAATTATTACTGTAGAGTGAAATTTGCGGCCTGGAGCGCAGTTTTCAAATTTATTTTTTGACAATTCCTTCTCTCCCTCTCCACTCTGCTTGATGACATCACCACTCTGGACTCTGAACATTCCGCGCAATACACACACATGGGAAAATCGCCCTCCCCATTAGTTTGGAAAAATGGAAATGTTTTCGCACTTCGTGCGAAAACTACACGTGCAATCGCTCTGAAATTTCACAGGACTAGAGTTAAATTCAGGCCCTACAACTTTCTAAATCGGTTCGGAATTTTACGAGCAACGGTTTGCGAATGGTGAGGCCCCAAAGTTGGCGCAATGCGTTCCGGATGGGCCGAAAAGTGCACGTTTGTGCACGTTGTGCGAAAACGTGCGCGCCGATCGCTAATAAAAGTCATTCCACACGATTCCCGAATAGGGCGCAACTTTTGACGTTTTTACTTTTCGCGATTTCTCAAAGCTGCGAGACTAGTTACGCGCCAAAGTTTTTACGGAAGAATAATCTATAATAATAATAAACACTAGAAACAAAATTCCAGGGAAATTTTGGAGTGCCACGGGACTACTGCCGGATGATTCTCGTGGTTTAAATCAGCAGTTAAACAGGGACTCTGTCCTGAGTCCACAGACACCTCATACAAGTCTGTAGGACAAACGGTTCACTAGTTCGTAAAAAGGGGCGTGGCTACTCAAAGGGGGCGTGGCTTTAATCACCAGTCAAACAGGGACTCTGTCCTGAGTCCACAGACACCTCATACAAGTCTGTAGGACAAACGGTTCACTAGTTAGTAAAAAGGGGCGTGGCTACTCAAAGGGGGCGTGGCTTCAATCACCAGTCAAACAGGGACTCTGTCCTGAGTCCACAGACACCTCATACAAGTCTGTAGGACAAACGGTTCACTAGTTCGTAAAAAGGGGCGTGGCTACTCAAAGGGGGCGTGGCTTCAATCACCAGTCAAACAGGGACTCTGTCCTGAGTCCACAGACACCTCATACAAGTCTGTAGGACAAACGGTTCACTAGTTAGTAAAAGGGGCGTGGCTTATCAAAAGGGGCGGGGTTATCAATCAACAGACAGGGACGCCATGCTGAGTAATCTGACACCTCATACAAATTTCTAGGACAAACGGTTCATTAGTTAAGAAAGGGGGCGTGGCTAATCAAAAAGGGCGGGAATTTATGAAATATTGTTATGTAGACAATCAGTGATGAGCCATCATCATGTATGACAAGTTTGAGGCAGATTGGACAGTGTATGGTCAAGTTAAAAGAGTTAACTGTTTTCAGTTAAAATGTCTGTGTTGGAGGAGGGGAGAGGGAGGGGGGGGAGCTTTGGTAGCTAAGCAACCACGTGGCCAGGTGGAGTCGACCAATCAGAGCAGAGCAATCAACAGAAACTAACTGTCACTGACAATGCTTTGCTAAAGTGAGCAGCCAGAGGTGGACTAACTGAAAATTCTGGCCTCGAACAGAAAGCATTTTTGGCAAAACCATAACACCTATCACTAATCTGACTTCACTTTGAGCGTCCTGAGTTCTTCCTGAACGTCTACATGTATTTTTTTTTAAGAAAAATGAAAAAATAGCTTTGTTAGAGCGATTTAAAAAAACTCTTACATCTGATTTTTTCAAAAATCCTCACGTGTTTTTAATATGGGACTCAATGGGGCAGTTGATGCGTTTTGGTGGCACTTCAATGTGTCCTGCGCCCAAACTAAAACTCTGACAGCTTTACCAGAGGATTGTGAGTGAGAAGACAAATTTTCCTCCGTTTCTATGTATAAATTATTTCTGTAGAGTGGAATTTGCGGCCTGGAGCGCAGTTTTCAAATTTATTTTTTGACAATTCCTTCTCTCCCTCTCCACTCTGCTTGATGACATCACCGCTCTAGAGTCTGAACATTCCGCGCAATACACACACATGGGAAAATCGCCCTCCCCATTAGTTTGGAAAAATGGAAATGTTTTCGCACTTCGTGCGAAAACTATACGTGCAATCGCTTTGAAATTTCACAGGACTAGAGTTAAATTCAGGCCCTACAACTTTCTAAATCGGTTCGGAATTTTACGAGCAACGGTTTGCGAATGGTGAGGCCCCAAAGTTGGCGCAATGCGTTCCGGATGGGCCGAAAAGTGCACGTTTGTGCACGTTGTGCGAAAACGTGCGCGCCGATCGCTAATAAAAGTCATTCCACACGATTCCCGATTAGGGCGCAACTTTTGACGTTTTTACTTTTCGCGATTTCTCAAAGCTGCGAGACTAGTTACGCGCCAAAGTTTTTACGGAAGAATAATCTATAATAATAATAACTAGAAACAAAATTCCAGGGAAATTTTGGAGTGCCACGGGACTACTGCCGGATGATTCTCATGGTTTAAATCAGCAGTTAAACAGGGACTCTGTCCTGAGTTCACAGACACCTCATACAAGTCTGTAGGACAAACGGTTCACTAGTTAGTAAAAAGGGGCGTGGCTACTCAAAGGGGGCGTGGCTTCAATCACCAGTCAAACAGGGACTCTGTCCTGAGTCCACAGACACCTCATACAAGTCTGTAGGACAAACGGTTCACTAGTTAGTAAAAAGGGGCGTGGCTAATCAAAGGGGGCGTGGCTTCAATCACCAGTCAAACAGGGACTCTGTCCTGAGTCCACAGACACCTCATACAAGTCTGTAGGACAAACGGTTCACTAGTTAGTAAAAAGGGGCGTGGCTACTCAAAGGGGGCGTGGCTTCAATCACCAGTCAAACAGGGACTCTGTCCTGAGTTCACAGACACCTCATACAAGTCTGTAGGACAAACGGTTCACTAGTTAGTAAAAGGGGCGTGGCTTATCAAAAGGGGCGGGGTTATCAATCAACAGTTAGACAGGGACGCCATGCTGAGTAATCTGACACCTCATACAAATTTCTAGGACAAACGGTTCATTAGTTAAGAAAGGGGGCGTGGCTAATCAAAAAGGGCGGGAATTTATGAAATATTGTTATGTAGACAATCAGTGATGAGCCATCATCATGTATGACAAGTTTGAGGCAGATTGGACAGTGTATGGTCAAGTTAAAAGAGTTAACTGTTTTCAGTTAAAATGTCTGTGTTGGAGGAGGGGAGAGGGAGGGGGGGGAGCTTTGGTAGCTAAGCAACCACGTGGCCAGGTGGAGTCGACCAATCAGAGCAGAGCAATCAACAGAAACTAACTGTCACTGACAATGCTTTGCTAAAGTGAGCAGCCAGAGGTGGACTAACTGAAAATTCTGGCCTCGAACAGAAAGCATTTTTGGCAAAACCATAACACCTATCACTAATCTGACTTCACTTTGAGCGTCCTGAGTTCTTCCTGAACGTCTACATGTATTTTTTTTTAAGAAAAATGAAAAAATAGCTTTGTTAGAGCGATTTAAAAAAACTCTTACATCTGATTTTTTCAAAAATCCTCACGTGTTTTTAATATGGGACTCAATGGGGCAGTTGATGCGTTTTGGTGGCACTTCAATGTGTCCTGCGCCCAAACTAAAACTCTGACAGCTTTACCAGAGGATTGTGAGTGAGAAGACAAATTTTCCTCCGTTTCTATGTATAAATTATTTCTGTAGAGTGGAATTTGCGGCCTGGAGCGCAGTTTTCAAATTTATTTTTTGACAATTCCTTCTCTCCCTCTCCACTCTGCTTGATGACATCACCGCTCTAGAGTCTGAACATTCCGCGCAATACACACACATGGGAAAATCGCCCTCCCCATTAGTTTGGAAAAATGGAAATGTTTTCGCACTTCGTGCGAAAACTATACGTGCAATCGCTTTGAAATTTCACAGGACTAGAGTTAAATTCAGGCCCTACAACTTTCTAAATCGGTTCGGAATTTTACGAGCAACGGTTTGCGAATGGTGAGGCCCCAAAGTTGGCGCAATGCGTTCCGGATGGGCCGAAAAGTGCACGTTTGTGCACGTTGTGCGAAAACGTGCGCGCCGATCGCTAATAAAAGTCATTCCACACGATTCCCGATTAGGGCGCAACTTTTGACGTTTTTACTTTTCGCGATTTCTCAAAGCTGCGAGACTAGTTACGCGCCAAAGTTTTTACGGAAGAATAATCTATAATAATAATAACTAGAAACAAAATTCCAGGGAAATTTTGGAGTGCCACGGGACTACTGCCGGATGATTCTCGTGGTTTAAATCAGCAGTTAAACCGGGACTCTGTCCTGAGTTCACAGACACCTCATAAAAGTCTGTAGGACAAACGGTTCACTAGTTAGTAAAAAGGGGCGTGGCTACTCAAAGGGGGCGTGGCTTCAATCACCAGTCAAACAGGGACTCTGTCCTGAGTCCACAGACACCTCATACAAGTCTGTAGGACAAACGGTTCACTAGTTAGTAAAAAGGGGCGTGGCTACTCAAAGGGGGCGTGGCTTCAATCACCAGTCAAACAGGGACTCTGTCCTGAGTCCACAGACACCTCATACAAGTCTGTAGGACAAACGGTTCACTAGTTAGTAAAAGGGGCGTGGCTTATCAAAAGGGGCGGGGTTATCAATCAACAGTTAGACAGGGACGCCATGCTGAGTAATCTGACACCTCATACAAATTTCTAGGACAAACTGTTCATTAGTTAAGAAAGGGGGCGTGGCTAATCAAAAAGGGCGGGAATTTATGAAATATTGTTATGTAGACAATCAGTGATGAGCCATCATCATGTATGACAAGTTTGAGGCAGATTGGACAATGTATGGTCAAGTTAAAAGAGTTAACTGTTTTCAGTTAAAATGTCTGTGTTGGAGGAGGGGAGAGGGAGGGGGGGGGGGCTTTGGTAGCTAAGCAACCACGTGGCCAGGTGGAGTCGACCAATCAGAGCAGAGCTATCAACAGAAACTAACTGTCACTGACAATGCTTTGCTAAAGTGAGCAGCCAGAGGTGGACAAACTGAAAATTCTGGCCTCGAACAGAAAGCATTTTTGGCAAAACCATAACACCTATCACTAATCTGACTTCACTTTGAGCGTCCTGAGTTCTTCCTGAACGTCTACATATATTTTTTTTAAAGAAAAATGAAAAAATAGCTTTGTTAGAGCGATTTAAAAAAACTCTTACATCTGATTTTTTCAAAAATCCTCACGTGTTTTTAATATGGGACTCAATGGGGCAGTTGATGCGTTTTGGTGGCACTTCTCTGTGTCCTGCGCCCAAACTATAACTCTGACAGCTTTACCAGAGGATTGTGAGTGAGAAGACAAATTTTCCTCCGTTTCTATGTATAAATTATTTCTGTAGAGTGGAATTTGCGGCCTGGAGCGCAGTTTTCAAATTTATTTTTTGACAATTCGTTCTCTCCCTCTCCACTCTGCTTGATGACATCACCGCTCTAGAGTCTGAACATTCCGCGCAATACACACACATGGGAAAATCGCCCTCCCCATTAGTTTGGAAAAATGGAAATGTTTTCGCACTTCGTGCGAAAACTATACGTGCAATCGCTTTGAAATTTCACAGGACTAGAGTTAAATTCAGGCCCTACAACTTTCTAAATCGGTTCGGAATTTTACGAGCAACGGTTTGCGAATGGTGAGGCCCCAAAGTTGGCGCAATGCGTTCCGGATGGACCAAAAAGTGCACGTTTGTGCACGTTGTGCGAAAACGTGCGCTCCGATCGCTAATAAAAGTCATTCCACACGATTCCCAATTAGGGCGCAACTTTTGACGTTTTTACTTTTCGCGATTTCTCAAAGCTGCGAGACTAGTTACGCGCCAAAGTTTTTACGGAAGAATAATCTATAATAAATAAATAACTAGAAACAAAATTCCAGGGAAATTTTGGAGTGCCACGGGACTACTGCCGGATGATTCTCGTGGTTTAAATCAGCAGTTAAACAGGGACTCTGTCCTGAGTCCACAGACACCTCATACAAGTCTGTAGGACAAACGGTTCACTAGTTAGTTAAAAAGGGGCGTGGCTACTCAAAGGGGGCGTGGCTTCAATCACCAGTTAAACAGGGACTCTGTCCTGAGTTCACAGACACCTCATACAAGTCTGTAGGACAAACGGTTCATTAGTTAAGAAAGGGGGCGTGGCTAATCAAAAGGGGCGGGAATTTATGAAATATTGTTATGTAGACAATCAGTGATGAGCCATCATCATGTATTACAAGTTTGAGGCAGATTGGACAATGTATGGTCAAGTTAAAAGAGTTAACTGTTTTCAGTTAAAATGTCTGTGTTGGAGGAGGGGAGAGGGAGGGGGGGGGGGCTTTGGTAGCTAAGCAACCACGTGGCCAGGTGGAGTGGACCAATCAGAGCAGAGCAATCAACAGAAACTAACTGTCACTGACAATGCTTTGCTAAAGTGAGCAGCCAGAGGTGGACAAACTGAAAATTCTGGCCTCGAACAGAAAGCATTTTCGGCAAAACCATAATACCTATCACTGATCCGACTTCACTTTGAGCGTCCTGAGTTCTTCCTGAACGTCTACATATATTTTTTTTAAGAAAAATGAAAAAATAGCTTTGTTAGAGCGATCTAAAAAAACGGTAAAATCTGATTATTTCAAAAATCCTCGTGTGTTTTTAATATGGGACTCAATGGGGCAGTTGTTGCGTTTTGGTGGCACTTCTCTGTGTCCTGCGCCCAAACTAAAACTCTGACAGCTTTACCAGAGGATTGTGAGTGAGACCACAAATTTTCCTACGTTTCTATGTACAAATTATTTCTGTAGAGTGAAATTTGCGGCCTGGAGCGCAGTTTTCAAATTTATTTTGTGACAACTCCTTCTCTGCCTCTACACTCTGCTTGATGACATCACCAGTCTAGATTCTGAACATTCCGCGCAATACACACACATGGGAAAATCGCCGTCCCCATTAGTTTGGAAAAATGGAAATGTTTTCGCACTTCGTGCGAAAACTATACGTGCAATCGCTCTGAAATTTCACAGGACTAGAGTTAAATTCAGGCCCTACAACTTTCTAAATCGGTTCGGAATTTTACGAGCAACGGTTTGCGAATGGTGAGGCCCCAAAGTTTGCGCAATGCGTTCCGGATGGGCCGAAAAGTGCACGTTTGTGCACGTTGTGCGAAAACGTGCATGGCGATCGCTAAAAAAAGTCATTCCACACGATTCCCGATTAGGGCGCAACTTTTGGCGTTTTTACTTTTCGCGATTTCTCAAAGCTGCGGGACTAGTTACGCGCCAAAGTTTTTACGGAAGAATAATCTATAATAAATAAATAATAAACATGAGCAATAATAAGAGATGCCTCGTGCTTTGCACGAGGCACTCATCCTCACTGCTTGCAGTGAAGATGAGTGCCTCGCTGCTCAGCCGTGGCACTAATAAAGAATAATAATAAACATGAGCAATAATAAGAGATGCCTCGTGCTTCGCACGAGGCACTCATCCTCACTGCTTGCAGTGAAGATGAGTGCCTCGCTGCTCAGCCGTGGCACTAATAAACATGAGCAATAATAAGAGATGCCTCGTGCTTCGCACGAGGCACTCATCCTCACTGCTTGCAGTGAAGATGAGTGCCTCGCTGCTCAGCCGTGGCACTAACTAGAAACAAAATTCCAGGGAAATTTTGGAGTGCCACGGGACTACTGCCGGATGATTCTCATGGTTTAAATCAGCAGTTAAACAGGGACTCTGTCCTGAGTTCACAGACACCTCATACAAGTCTGTAGGACAAACGGTTCACTAGTTAGTAAAAAGGGGCGTGGCTACTCAAAGGGGGCGTGGCTTCAATCACCAGTCAAACAGGGACTCTGTCCTGAGTCCACAGACACCTCATACAAGTCTGTAGGACAAACGGTTCACTAGTTAGTAAAAAGGGGCGTGGCTAATCAAAGGGGGCGTGGCTTCAATCACCAGTCAAACAGGGACTCTGTCCTGAGTCCACAGACACCTCATACAAGTCTGTAGGACAAACGGTTCACTAGTTAGTAAAAAGGGGCGTGGCTACTCAAAGGGGGCGTGGCTTCAATCACCAGTCAAACAGGGACTCTGTCCTGAGTTCACAGACACCTCATACAAGTCTGTAGGACAAACGGTTCACTAGTTAGTAAAAGGGGCGTGGCTTATCAAAAGGGGCGGGGTTATCAATCAACAGTTAGACAGGGACGCCATGCTGAGTAATCTGACACCTCATACAAATTTCTAGGACAAACGGTTCATTAGTTAAGAAAGGGGGCGTGGCTAATCAAAAAGGGCGGGAATTTATGAAATATTGTTATGTAGACAATCAGTGATGAGCCATCATCATGTATGACAAGTTTGAGGCAGATTGGACAGTGTATGGTCAAGTTAAAAGAGTTAACTGTTTTCAGTTAAAATGTCTGTGTTGGAGGAGGGGAGAGGGAGGGGGGGGAGCTTTGGTAGCTAAGCAACCACGTGGCCAGGTGGAGTCGACCAATCAGAGCAGAGCAATCAACAGAAACTAACTGTCACTGACAATGCTTTGCTAAAGTGAGCAGCCAGAGGTGGCCAAACTGAAAATTCTGGCCTCGAACAGAAAGCATTTTTGGCAAAACCATAACACCTATCAGTAATCTGACTTCACTTTGAGCGTCCTGAGTTCTTCCTGAACGTCTACATATATTTTTTTTTAAGAAAAATGAAAAAATAGCTTTGTTAGAGCGATTTAAAAAAACTCTTACATCTGATTTTTTCAAAAATCCTCACGTGTTTTTAATATGGGACTCAATGGGGCAGTTGATGCGTTTTGGTGGCACTTGTCTGTGTCCTGCGCCCAAACTATAACTCTGACAGCTTTACCAGAGGATTGTGAGTGAGAAGACAAATTTTCCTCCGTTTCTATGTATAAATTATTTCTGTAGAGTGGAATTTGCGGCCTGGAGCGCAGTTTTCAAATTTATTTTTTGACAATTCCTTCTCTCCCTCTCCACTCTGCTTGATGACATCATCACTCTGGACTCTGAACATTCCGCGCAATACACACACATGGGAAAATCGCCCTCCCCATTAGTTTGGAAAAATGGAAATGTTTTCGCACTTCGTGCGAAAACTATACGTGCAATCGCTTTGAAATTTCACAGGACTAGAGTTAAATTCAGGCCCTACAACTTTCTAAATCGGTTCGGAATTTTACGAGCAACGGTTTGCGAATGGTGAGGCCCCAAAGTTGGCGCAATGCGTTCCGGATGGGCCAAAAAGTGCACGTTTGTGCACGTTGTGCGAAAACGTGCGCGCCGATCGCTAAAAAAAGTAATTCCACACGATTCCCGATTAGGGCGCAACTTTTGACGTTTTTACTTTTCGCGATTTCTCAAAGCTGTGGGACTAGTTACGCGCCAAAGTTTTTACGGAAGAATAATCTATAATATATAAATAATAATAAACATGAGCAATAATAAGAGATGCCTCGTGCTTCGCACGAGGCACTCATCCTCACTGCTTGCAGTGAAGATGAGTGCCTCGCTGCTCAGCCGTGGCACTAATAAACATGAGCAATAATAAGAGATGCCTCGTGCTTTGCACGAGGCACTCATCCTCACTGCTTGCAGTGAAGATGAGTGCCTCGCTGCTCAGCCGTGGCACTAAATAGTCCCGGTGAATAGTAGTTAGTGTGCTTTTGCAAGCAAGCACACAAAACTAGAAAATTTCTAAAGAAATTTTGATTGTGTGCTTGCCTCTGGACCATCATTCTCGTGGCTCAAATCAACAGTCAAACTGGGACTCTGTCCTGAGTTCACAGACACCTCATACAAGTCTGTAGGACAAACGGTTCACAAGTTAGTAAAAGGGGGCGTGGTCACTCAAAGGGGGCGTGGCTTGAATCAGCAGTTGAACAGGGACTCTGTCCTGAGTTCACAGACACCTCATACAAGTATCTAGGAGAAACGGTTCATTATTTATGAAAGGGGGCGTGGCTAATCAAAAAGGGCGGGAATTTATTAAACATTGTTATGTATAAGTGGTCAGTGATGAACCATCATCATGCTTGGCAAGTTTGAGGAAGATTGGACAATGTATGGTCAAGTTATAAGGTCTCATTTTTTATGAAGAAACACCATGTCTGTTTACTTAGAGTAAACTGACAGTTATCAGTTAGAATGTCTGTGTTGGAGGAGGGAGGGGGGAGGGGGGAGGCTTTGGTAGCTAAGCAACCACGTGGCCAGGTGGAGTCGACCAATAAGAGCAGAGCAATCAACTGAAATTAACTGCTGTTGGAGACAGTTCCACAGACAGAGGTGGACAAACTGAAAATTCTGGCCTCGAACAGAAAGCATTTTTGGCAAAACCATAATACCTATCATTGATCTGACTTCACTTTGAGCGTCCTGAGTTCTTCCTCTACGTCTACATATATTTTTTTTTTAAGAAAAATGAAAAAATAGCTTTGTTAGAGCGATTTAAAAAAACACTTACATCTACTTTTTTATTAAATCTTCCTGCGTTTTTAATATGGGAGCCAATGAGGCAGTTGGTGCGTTTTGTTTGTGCATCTGTGCGTCCTGCGCCAAAACTATAACTCTGACAGCTTTACCAGAGGATTGTGAGTGAGAGGACAAATTTTCCTACGTTTCTATGTATAAATTATTTCTGTAGAGTGAAATTTGCGGCCTGGAGCGCAGTTTTCAAATTTATTTTTTGACAATTCTTTCTCTCCCTCTGCACTCTGCTTCATGACATCACCACTCTAGATTCTCCATAGGGTTACATTGGGGGGATTTTTTGACGTGTTTTTGCCCAATAATTTGAAAACCGTTTGTCGAAACCCTTGTAAAAGTCATAGCACACTTGTCATGGGCGAGCCCGTTGGTTTGATACCTTTTTTGTGTATGTGCGGCCAAAACTCTGGGAGGAGTAGTCGACCGAAAAATGACACGGAAGAAACGGAAGAAAAACTAGAAAATTTCTAAAGAAATTTTGATTGTGTGCTTGCCTCTGGACCGTGACTCTCGTGGCTTATCAAAAGGGGCAGGGATTAAACAGGGACTTTCTGCTGAGTGCACTGACACCTCATACAAGTCTCTAGGACAAACGGTTCACTAGTTAGTAAAAGGGGGCGTGGCTTATCAAAAGGGGCGGCGTTATCAATCACCAGTTAAACAGGGACTCTATGCCGAGTAATCTGACACCTTATACAAGTTTCTAGGACAAACGGTTAATTGGTTATGAAAGGGGGCGTGGCTAATCAAAAAGGGCGGGAATTTATGAAATATTGTTATGTATAAGTGGTCAGTGATGAACCATCATCATGCTTGACAAGTTTGAGGAAGATTGAACAATGTATGGTCAAGTTATAAGGTCTCATGTTTTATGAAGTCTGTTCACTTAGAGTAAACTGACAGTTATCAGTTAGAATGTCTGTGTTGGAGGAGGGAGGGGGGAGGGGGGAGGCTTTGGTAGCTAAGCAACCACGTGGCCAGGTGGAGTCGACCAATAAGAGCAGAGCAATCAACTGAAATTAACTGCTGTTGGAGAAAGTTCCGCAGACAGAGGTGGACAAACTGAAAATTCTGGCCTCGAACAGAAAGCATTTTTGGCAAAACCATAATACCTATCATTGATCCGACTTCACTTTGAGCGTCCTGAGTTCTTCCTGAACATCTACATATGTTTTTTTTTAAGAAAGATGAAAAAATAGCTTTGTTAGAGCGATTTTAAAAAACTGTTACATTTTTTTTTGGGAGAAATCTTCCTTCATTTTTAATATGGGAGCCAATGAGGCAGTTGGTGCGTTTTGTTTGAGCATCTGTGCGTCCTGCGCCAAAACTATAACTCTGACAGCTTTACCAGAGGATTGTGAGTGAGAGGACAAATTTTCCTACGTTTCTATGTATAAATTATTTCTGTAGAGTGAAATTTGCAGCCTGGAGCGCAGTTTTCAAATTTATTTTTTGACAATTCGTTCTCTCCCTCTACACTCTGTTTGATGACATCACCGCTCTAGACTCTCCATAGGGTTACATTGGGGGGATTTTTTGACGTGTCTTTGCCCAATAATTTGAAAACCGTTTGTCGAAACCCTTATAAAAGTCATAGCACACTTGTCATGAGCGAGCCGGTCGATTTGATACCTTTTTTGTGTATGTGCGGCCAAAACTCTGGGAGGAGTAGTCGACCGAAAAAAGACCACGGAAGAAACGGAAGAATAATAAAATTAAGCCCGGTGAAGAGTAGTTAGTGTGCTTTTGCAAGCAAGCACACAAAACTAGAAAATTTCTAAAGAAATTTTGATTGTGTGCTTGCCTCTGGACCGTGACTCTCGGTCTTATCAAAAGGGGCAGGGATTAAACAGGGACTTTCTGCTGAGTGCACTGACACCTCGTACAAGTCTCTAGGACAAACAGTTCACTAGTTAGTAAAAGGGGGCGTGGCTAATAAAAAGGGGCGGGGTAATCAATCACCAGTTAAACAGGGACTCTGTGCCGAGTAATCTGACACCTTATACAAGTTTCTAGGACAAACGGTTCATTGGTTATGAAAGGGGGCGTGGCTAGTCAAAAAGGGCGGGAATTTATGAACTATTGTTATGTATAAGTGGTCAGTGATGAACCATCATCATGCTTGACAAGTTTGAGTAAGATTGGACAATCTATGGTCAAGTTATAAGGTCTCATGTTTTATGAAGTCTGTTCACTTAGAGCAGGGGTGTCAAACTCAAATACACAATGGGCCAAAATTTAAAACTTGAATAAAATCGCGGGCCAACATTGAACAAATAAACCTTTTAATATATACCAAACATGTTTTGCTTTAACATTAAATATGGAACCAGCAATGCTTATAAACATACAATATATAACTAAATAGTGCAGACATGCAAAATCAAATTTCAAATAAAAAACACATCAATGTCATTCATTTATTAAATAAAAATTGAATAAAAATCGTATGCCTCTTTTCTATTTGCATCCTTCTGATTTAAATATCAAAATAAACTTTTTCAACAGGTTAATACATTTAAAAATAAAATAACAATAATAAATCTAGTATTAGCGGTAAATGCACCGTATAATACCGGTGGGTCGGCTTTTATAGTACAATAATAATATAATAATTTGGTATTGCCTCGCGGGCCAAATAAAATTACACTGCGGGCCAAATTTGGCCCGCGGGCCAGAGTTTGACACCCCTGACTTAGAGTAAACTGACAGTTATCAGTTAGAATGTCTGTGTTGGAGGAGGGAGGGGGGAGGGGGGAGGCTTTGGTAGCTAAGCAACCAGGTGGCTAGGTGGAGTCGACCAATAAGAGCAGAGCAATCGACTGAAATTAACTGCTGTTGGAGACAGTTCCGCAGACAGAGGTGGACAAACTGAAAATTCTGGCCTTGAACAGAAAGCATTTTTGGCAAAACCATAATACCTATCATTGATCCGACTTCACTTTGAGCGTCCTGAGTTCTTCCTCAACGTCTACATATATTTTTTTTTGAAGAAAAGTGAAAAAATAGCTTTGTTAGAGCGATTTAAAAAAACACTTACATTTTTTTTTGGGAGAAATCTTCCTGCATTTTTAATATGGGAGCCAATGAGGCAGTTGGTGCGTTTTGTTTGTGCATCTGTGCGTCTTACGCCAAAACTATAACTCTGACAGCTTTACCAGAGGATTGTGAGTGAGAGGACAAATTTTCCTACGTTTCTATGTATAAGTTATTTCTGTAGAGTGAAATTTGCGGCCTGGAGCGCAGTTTTCAAATTTATTTTTTGACAATTACTTCTCTCCCTCTACACTCTGTTTGATGACATCACCACTCTAGACTCTCCATAGGGTTACATTGGGGGGACTTTTTGACGTGTTTTTGCCCAATAATTCGAAAACCGTATGTCGAAACCCTTAGAAAAGTCATAGCACACTTGTCATGAGCGAGCCGGTCGGTTTGATACCTTTTTTGTGTATGTGCGACCAAAACTCTGGGAGGAGTAGTCGACCGAAAAATGACACGGAAGATTAAAAATAATAAAAATAGTCCCGGTGAATAGTAGTTAGTGTGCTTTTGCAAGCAAGCACACAAAACTAGAAAATTTCTAAAGAAATTTTGATTGTGTGCTTGCCTCTGGACCATCATTCTCGTGGCTCAAATCAACAGTCAAACAGGGACCCTGTCCTGAGTTCACAGACACCTCATACAAGTCTGTAGGACAAACGGTTCACAAGTTAGTAAAAGGGGGCGTGGCCACTCAAAGGGGGCGTGGCTTGAATCAGCAGTTAAATAGGGACTCTGTCCTGAGTTCACAGACACCTCATACAAGTTTCTAGGACAAACAGTTCATTAGTTATGAAAGGGGGCGTGGCTAATCAAAAAGGGCGGGAATTTATGAAACATTATTATGTATAAGTGGTCAGTGATGAACCATCATCATGCTTGGCAAGTTTGAGGAAGATTGGACAATGTATGGTCAAGTTATTAGGTCTGTTTACTTAGAGTAAACTGACAGTTATCAGTTAGAATGTCTGTGTTGGAGGAGGGAGGGGGGAGGGGGGAGGCTTTGGTAGCTAAGCAACCACGTGGCCAGGTGGAGTCGACCAATAAGAGCAGAGCAATCAACTGAAATTAACTGCTGTTGGAGACAGTTCCGCAGACAGAGGTGGACAAACTGAAAATTCTGGCCTCGAACAGAAAGCATTTTTGGCAAAACCATAATACCGATCATTGATCCGACTTCACTTTGAGCGTCCTGAGTTCTTCCTCAACGTCTATATATATTTTTTTTTAAGAAAAATGAAAAAATAGCTTTGTTAGAGCGATTTAAAAAAACACTTACATCTACTTTTTTATGAAATCTTCCTGCGTTTTTATTATGGGAGCCAATGAGGCAGTTGGTGCGTTTTGTTTGTGCATCTGTGCGTCCTGCGCCAAAACTATAACTCTGACAGCTTTACCAGAGGATTGTGAGTGAGAGGACAAATTTTCCTACGTTTCTATGTATAAATTATTTCTGTAGAGTGAAATTTGCGGCCTGGAGCGCAGTTTTCAAATTTATTTTTTGACAATTACTTCTCTCCCTCTACACTCTGTTTGATGACATCACCACTCTAGACTCTCCATAGGGTTACATTGGGGGGATTTTTTGACGTGTTTTTTCCCAATAATTTGAAAACCATTTGTCGGAACCCTTATAAAAGTCATAGCACACTTGTCATGGGCGAGCCGGCCGATTTGATACCTTTTTTGTGTATGTGCGAGCAAAACTCTGGGAGGAGTAGTCGACCGAAAAATGACACGGAAGAAACGGAAGAATAATAAAAAGTAGAAATAAGCCCGGTGAATAGTAGTTAGTGTGCTTTTGCAAGCAAGCACACAAAATAATAAACATGAGCAATAATAAGAGTGCCTCGCTCGAGGCACTCATCCTCACTGCTTGCAGTGAAGATGAGTGCCTCGCTGCTCAGCCGTGGCACTAATAAGCCCGGTGAATAGTAGTTAGTGTGCTTTTGCAAGCAAGCACACAAAATAAAAATAAGCCCACGGAATAACAATTAGTGTGCTTTTGCAAGCAAGCACACAAAATAAGCCCGAGGAATAACAATTAGTGTGCTTTTGCAAGCAAGCACACAAAATAAGAATAAGCCCGGTGAATAGTAGTTAGTGTGCTTTTGCAAGCAAGCACACAAAAATAGTCCCAGTGAAGAGTAGTTAGTGTGCTTTTGCAAGCAAGCACACAAAATAAAATTAAGCCCGGTGAATAGTAGTTAGTGTGCTTTTGCAAGCAAGCACACAAAATAAGAATAAGCCCGGTGAATAGTAGTTAGTGTGCTTTTGCAAGCAAGCACACAAAATAAGAAATAGACCCGGTGAATAGTAGTTAGTGTGCTTTTGCAAGCAAGCACACAAAATAAAGTATGTCCTTATAATCCTCACAGACTGGCTTCATGAGAATCCCCCATCTGTGAAATATGGTAACAATCTCCACTTCTGCTCCTGAGCTTTGGTGCTAAAGTGTTTTTGCGTAACATTATGTCACAGTGAAGTTGGCCGTTGATCATTTTGGATGTAAAATGTCTTTACTTCCTCGTTTTTTTGTATTAGACATTTGTATAAAATTTTGTCATAATTAGCATGAGCTAACTAGAAAATTTCCTCTGGGGAAATTCTGAAAGGGCCACGGGGGCTACTGCCGGTGTGTGTACACTATGATGAGATTCTTCAGAGATTTCAAACTATGCCCTTTGACCTCATATATAATGTGTGTGTGTGTGTGTGTGTGTGTGTGTGTGTGTAGGTGTAATTAAAATCACATAAAGTTACCTGTGTGTGTGTGTGTGTGTGTGTGTGTGTGTGTGTGTGTGTGTAATTAAAATCACATAAAGTTACCTGTGTGTGCGTGTATGAAGCATGTGTATGCATGTGTGAGGAGTGTGCGCACTTTAGTGCGTGTGTGTGTATCTGTAACTGTAATCACATCAAAGATCAAAGGCAATCAGATCAAAGCAATCAACAGAATTAACTGCAGCTGTTAATGTTCCGAAAGAGTGACAGCAGAGGTGGACAGACTCGAACAGAAAGCATTTTTGGCAAAACCATAATACCTATCATTGATCCGACTTCACTTTGAGCATCCCGAGTTCTTCCTGAAAGTCTACATATGATTTTTTTAAAGAAAAATAAAAAAATAGCTTTGTTCCATCTTACTTTTTTCGAAATCTTCCTGCGTTTTTAATATGGGACCCAATGAGGCTGTTGGTGGTTTTGGTGGCGCATCTGTGCGTCGTACGCCCAAACTATAACTCTGACAGCTTTACCAGAGGATTGTGAGTGAGAAGACAAATTTTCCTACATTTCTATGTATAACTTATTTCTGTAGAGTGGAATTTGCGGCCTGGAGCGCAGTTTTCAAATTTATTTTTTGACAATTTTTTCTCTCCCTCTACACTCTGGCGATGATGTCACACACTGTGACACGAACATTCCGTGCAATACACACCCATTACAATCTCAGAATTTCTCCAAAAATGATCATGGTCATTGAACAGGGATTGGTAAAAAACTATATGACCTATCGAAATGTGGATTAATACACCGATACACAAGACTTGTGTCTACTGTTTAAAGTTTAAATGGAGTCTCTAGGTGAAATTATGCCGGAGAAGTAGACGTTTAGAAATCTCCAATTATTGTTCTTTTTCGCTCATTTTTTGTCGGCTGTCCCATTCATTTCAATGCAAAATTTTGGGCAGTTTTTCGCGACTTACATCGCGAAAAATTCGTATTCTGTAGCGAAAAGTAATAGCACACCGATCCCTATCAAACCGCACGTTTTGATATATAATTTGTCCTGCAACTCTTCAAGTTGTAGGACTAGTAGCGGGACGAAATTGCGTCCGGAAGAGGAATAAGAAGAAATCCACAGTATAACAGTAGTGGTATTATAGTAGTAGTATAACACTGGTCCCTACAGCTATTGCTTTATGGGACCAGTGCTCGGTGCGATTGCCCCGAGGCCCTAATTATGTGAGGTCACATTGACCTTTGACCTCCAAAATCTAATCAGTTCATCATGGTGTTTAAATGCCAAATCTAGAGCCAAATTTGAAGTAATAAAAAAGTAATAAAACCTTTTCTTTTTTTTTTCAATAGTTATAGTGAAATAATAATTTCTTGATGGGAATAGGAATTAACCCATTTAGGCCTAAAACGCCTGAAAAATATGCTTGTAAAACCTCTGGGCCATTTTAAAATAACCCCCTAAAACCTGAAGTTTTTCTGGAAGTAAATAAGTAAATAATCAATTTTTCAGCCTCTGTAGCAGAAAGAATATATTGTCGTCTTCCGCCATGATTTCAAAGTTCTGTAAAAGTCCCATGTTGCATTACGACACTCCCACATGTATTCTGATGCATTTCATTGGCCAAGAGGCCGAAAATAGGTGGAAAAAATTACAAATACTACAAAACGACGTATCCACTTTCCCGGCTTTAATGGTAGAATAACGCAACATCGATCCCGGTTTTAATGGTAGAAATGTGGTAATGCTTTCCCGCCTTAAATGGGTTAAACCAGTCTACTGTCATGGGGTCCTTTTTGACCCCTGAGGAGCATGGGTGTTATACTTTTTTTTAGGAGTACACAAGGGTTAAGGTCAGAGAAGGATCCCGGTCTTGGATAACCAAAGTTTATTATAGGAAGCAGGAAACAAACAGCCTTCTGCATTGGTTTTGTTTTGGTGTTTCATTGTGTCTACACTATCCCTTGCACTTTAAAGGCAACAGTACACAGCTTGCCTCTTCAGATAATTAAGAGATACTTGAAGATATGAGAGCCCTAGAGAGCACCATAAATAGAACTCAGGGGAGAGCGGAGGAGAAAAATCGTTGGAGAAATCAAGGCCAAGTTGGCCCTCACTATCTCATTGTGATCCACTTTAAGCTTTACCTAAACCTTCCGGAACATCTTATCAGACTGACACTGCATGTCACAAGAATGCTGAGTGGTTTAACTGAATACAGAGCAGTTTAATGCAGCTCCACACTCCTGTAGGACTTATAGTCTCAGCAATGAGACGAATGGGAGCAGCATGATGAGCTGCTCTACAGCTACTAAGATCCTGTGACTTTCTGTAGTGTTTTCTTCCTCAAAATCAGCATTTCGCACTTAACAAATGTGTATTTCTTACTGATACATGCAAGTTTAAATCACAGATGAAAGCATCAACAAAAGTCAAAATTAAGTATAATAGCAAGCAAAGTTTCAACTTATAAAAGTGTGACAAAATTAATGTTAAGGTTCAAAAAGCTGACAAATCTATGTGCAATCAGATTGAAGCAACAATCATATAAAAATCTAACATTGGTATTATTAAATTAATATTCCTACTCATTTACACTGGAGGTGGTTCCCAGTGCCAAATTGCGAAGGACTCTTTGGTTTTCCACCACCAAAGAGCCGGCTTTAGGCCGGAAAAACGGGTTCCACAGCGGCACTAACTCTTTGCTGGTCTTGAACCGTGAACCGCATTGTCAAGGGTTGGAGGCTATCTGACCAACAAGACCAACTCGGTGCTATTAGCCGTGTTTCGACTAGGGGTGAAAGTGGCCACAGGGAAAGTCTCAGGCCACACCCTCTCAAAAGTCCACTCACTCTGCGTGTCTCCACTACAAGTTAGCCCTCAGAGGGATTTAGAGACTCTGGAGGTGATGTATGGTTTTCGTCATCGCTAATTGTGCACAACATCAGCAGCTGAAATCAGCATGGCTAATTATGCACAGAGTCTCCGCTGATCATAAACATAGTGATTGTGAATTAACCGGCATCGCTAACTGTGCACAGAGTGTCTGGTGCTTGTTGTAAACAAACAGAGATAGATAAGTGAACATCTCCTGTAGTAGCAGCACATACACACTGTACTGCTACAGAGCTAACTGTAGCTAACTGCCGCCAACGACGGCTCTTTTTAACAAGCCGGCCTCCAGCTCGTTAGCCGTTAGCCTTGAAATGCTTTTTTGAAAAATAGTCACATCCTGTTTAGCGATCTACCCAATCAGTAACCAGGCTGTTTTCAGGGGAGAAAAAAGACTCTGCTCTTCCACAGGGACTAAAAAAGTCCCGACAAAAGCCGACTCCAGCTTTATGTTTGAAGACAGGTCATCTGTTGGAAAAAGTATGTTTCTGTATGAGGCGTCTTCTGATTTTGAGTTGATCCCTTAAGTTTTTATTAAAAGTCTGATATTTTGTCTTGTAACCCCTAACAATCTGACAGCCTACTTTCTGTCTATCAGAGGCTTTATTGGGTTAAGTTTTAACACTACAGTTATGAAAGGTATCATATGGCACCAGAAGATCTAAGCATTCCAGAGTTACCAACCATGTCGTAATATCTTGGAAGGAAGGGAGTTAAATAACACTCCAATTTTAGGCTAAATTTTTGCAAGGGAAAATTTTCTAAAGGGGTCCCTTGACCTCTGACCTCAAGATAGCTGAGGCTCTTGTGGATGCAATGAGTCCAATTGTATTAATGTGTAATGATGTTTGTCCCCATTGTAGCCAATTCATTGCAGTGACAGCATGTTTTAAAACTTGACCTCACTGTATAAAATGAGCTGCTGTGACCTCTAGGATAACCACAGCCTCATGAAACTTTCAACCACAAAGCATTCAGAGAGCATTCAGAGGATGTATGGAATTCCTGGGTATATTGACAATTAATCATTATCACAGAAAAAAGTTTTATATCAAAGCACAGCATTTTTTCTGTGGTGGTTCTCACAGTTATTGTTGTCCTAATGTTTGGGGTTTTTATAAATTTAGAGAGGTCACAAATGGTGTCCACCCAAATACTCCAACCGCTTGCTACATAATTGAGCATGGGAATGTCATCATATACTCATTTATAAGCCACTTTCACTTTTGTAATTAGATAAATAATGATTTAATTATGATGTATTTTTTATGTATGACTAGAATCACTTGACATACATTGCTGAGCTGCATCTCAAAGTATTTTTCAGGTGCAGCTTTCAGATGTTGTAGAATGGTCAGGGGTTAAACTTGTGGAAATTCCTGATTGTGTAAAAAAAAAATTGTGAAAAACTGTATTAATTAAATAGTTGTGTAATCCACAGCAAATACTATTGTTAGTGATATAGATTTAAGTGGACAGATTGTAAATCAAATGCTTCAGGCCACTCAGAATAACACATCTGTCAAAAAGACCTAAATCCAAGACTGGAATGATGCCTCCTCCTGTCACCATCACAGTACTGATGGACTGATATTGACAGCATGCTGTAATGAGATGTGTGGTCCAAAAGGGAGCAGGTTTAATGATGTGTCACCCATCACATGTAGTTCTAGACATAACTAGGTTTGGTCTTTCTGAGAGAGAGCTGCATGGCTTTTACTGCTCCTCACAGGTAACACACACACACCTCAGGGTGAATAGAGGTCAGCAGTAGCCTGGGTATACCCATACTACCTTGTGCGCTCGATTTAATTTTGAACCTGCATGCAGTCTGGAATCTATATGGCCGTTTCTTAGCCCTGTTTTAGGGATCTAATCACAGAACGGGGAGGGACGGCAAGACCATGACACGTACTACTCGACAGATGGAAGCTTGTAGTTTTGTAGTTTTCTTACGGATCCAACATGGCTGCAGCAGATGCAAAACTCTCTTTCCATCTAGCTGTAGACGGCGTTTTAAATAGTTTAGAGTGAAAGTTGATTTTAAAAGAAGAACAACGTTTGACTTTACACTCCTGTTTCACCACCAAAAAGGATGTTTTAGCCTTGCTTCCGACAGGATATGGCAAAAGCCTAATCTACCAACACTGCCGGTAGACTGTGAGAGACAGAACATGCTGCAGGAAAACATTGCAGAAGCAAAATTGAGCATTTTAGTCTCAAAGTAGAGATGGGCTAGTCTGGCTATGTAAACATCAATTTCTATCGCTCTACATACGTCATCTGGTATAACTGATATGATTGGCTAAGAGCTACCTACAGACGCCTCTAGTCTCCTCTACGGAGAAATGAATAGCTGGTTTCCAGACTAGATGTCATTTGTGATATAGTCTGGAGTTAGCCAGGCTAGGTCAGCAGCAGGGGGCAGAACGAAGTTTTGGGAAAAATAGCATGATAGAAGAAGAGAGAGAGAATTGTGAGGAATAAATAGAAAATAGAGGAGGATGAGGAGAGATTGAAGGCAGCTGACTGGCAGAGCCCCAGAGCAGAGGAGAAACAGAGCTGACGGCTTGGAGTGAATGGACACACTGTCCGTGCGTATGAATGAGCTTTTCAGACGCCTCTCTATCTGCACATGCACATACACACACATACATACACACATATGAAGCATGTATGCAGTAACTGTGAGGAGGGAACTGGTGATGGCCTGGCTTGCTGCAGTGTGTGTGGTGTGTTCAGACCTACAGTGATCTTTTCACTCCTCACCTTCAGCTCAAATACCAGAGCTGACACTGAACCTGAGCTGTGTGTGTGTGTGTGAGAGAGAGAGAGAGATAAACCGGTCACTCTGATACAGTCTCTCCAAAGGAACCATGTTGCAAAGCTGGAAAACTTAGAACTGGATCTTACAGAAAACCAACAAACCTTTGGCTGCATTTGAGAACAAAAATCTAAACACAGTTTTTTTTTGCAAAAAAAAATCATGAGCTGAAATCAAAGATCTAAGACACAAATTTGTTTAAATCTGTGATTGTGAATCCGTGTATCATTCGTTCTTTCCATTTTCAATTGGCAATCAAAAATCAAATAATGAAAAATTGACTGGTTATTTTGTTATTTGTTTTTATTATAACACAAAAAACGGGAAAAAAAATCTCTGTTTTTTTGTTTTGTTTTTTTCAATATTCAAAAATATGAAATGGAAAAACAGGGACCAGGACTGAATTTGATTTTAATATTTAATTGGTTGGATTTACGTGACAGGTTTATAGTGAGCACTTTTTCTTTGCCAAGATAATCCATCCACCTGACAGGCGTGGCATATCAAGATGCTGATTAGACAGCATGATTATTGCACAGGTGTGCCTTCGGCTGGTCACAATAACAGGTCACTCTAAGAGCCATCTCCAGAGTTGTTTCAGACCGAGGACCTCCTCATCCAGCATCTTTACCTACAAGCTCGTCTGAGACGAGCCACATGAACAGCTGATGCAACAATTGGTTTGCAAAACCAAAGAATTTCTGCACAAACTGTCAGAAACCATCTCACCTGCATGCTCATCTTCCTCACATGACCTGTCTTGGCCTGACTGCAGTTTGTCGTTGGAACCAACCAAGGTTATCATAGTTAACTAAAACTAACAAAATAACGAAAACTAGAATTGAAAAAAACATTTCGTTAACTGAAATAAAAATAAAAACAAGTTTTTAAAAAAACGATAAATAACTGAAACTGTGTTGTGTGGTTACAAAACTAACTAAAACTAACTAAAATGATAGTGAAAATGTCCTTCATTTTCGTCTTTGTCAACTTTTTTCATACGTAAACCTTTTTGGTTGATATGAAATCTATTTCATCTATCTGGTTTTAAGACTTAATAAAATTATTGGGGCTGAGATGGACAATAAAAGGAAATAAAGGCAACATTTATTGTGACTTTTTTAAATATTGCACCCAACAAATACCCTATTACAAAAAACTAAAACTAATAAAAACTAAACTAAAACTAAGCATTTTCCAAAAAATAAAAAAAAATTAAAACTAGCAAACTCACCTTAAAAACTGATTAAAACTAACTGAATTTGAAAACAAAAAAGCACAACGTAATTAAAACTAAAACTAATGAAAAATCCAAAACTACTATAACCTTGGAACCAACTTGAGTGGACTTGAGTCTGGCACTTAGTAAAAGACGAATCCTGGTCATCACTCTACAGATAGCAGACAGCGGGTATGGTGTCATGTGGGTGAGCGGTTTGCTGATGCTCAACATTCTGAATAGAGCGGACTGTGGTGTTAGTGGGGTTATGGTATTGGCAGGCACATGTTACGGACAACGAACACAGGTGCATTTTGTGGATAGCGTTTTGAGTGATCATGAGGCCCATTATTGTACGACAGTGTGTTCCAGTTCCTGCCAACATCCAGCAACTCTGCACAGGAGTGGAGTGGACTAACATTCCACAGGCCACAATTAACAATTGAATGTGAAGGAGATGTGTTGCACTGCATGAAGCAAATGGTGGTCACATTTCGAGTGGCCATTCACCTGACTGCTGTGGCCTAGCCTGGCTAACTCCAGACTATATCACAAATGACATCTAGTCTGGAAACCAGCTATTCATTTCTCCGTAGAGGAGAAATGACGATCCTCCAGAGCCGTTTACTGGGCGCTACGAATGTCTGCTGCTCACCGTCTACCGTGTGTGTGTGTGTGTGTGTGTGTGTGTGTGTGTGTGTTGCTGCTGCTGCTTTGCTTCTCCAGTTCTCGCTTTCTGCAGGATTATTTATTTTTACACCTTATTTCCCCCTCATGTCATTCAGCCACACACATCCACTGATTTTATGGGCAATAGACGAGCTGCTGTGGGTCTCTGGGCGGCTCCGCTGTCCCCCGGCTCGTAGCGAGATCACCGGCGTTACAGCAGCGAGCGGTATCAGGGCTAGTTGGTAGATTAGGCTTTGGCCAAATCCTGTCGATGCAAGGCTAAAACATCCTTTTTCAAGTCAAACGTTGTTCTTCTTTTAAAATCAACTTTCGCTCTAAACTATCTAGAACACTGTCTACAGCTAGATCCAAAGAGAGCTTGGCGTCTGCTGCAGCCATGTTTGATCTGTAAGAAAACTACAAAACTACAAGCTTCCGTCTGTCCAATAGTACGCGTCATCGTCTTGCCGTCCCTCCCCGTTCTGTGATTGGATCCCAAAAACAGGGCTAAGAAACGGCCATAGTTGCCAGACTGCATGCAGGTTCAAAATTAAATTGAGCATGCAAGGCAGTATGGGTATACCCAGGCTAACTGTGGCCTTTAATGCCACGCCAGTCAGGTGGATGGATTATCTCAGTAAATAGCAAGTGCTGAAATATCAGATAAATGGGCCTTTATCGAAAACATCTTAGATCTTTGATTTCAGTCAAGTGTTGCATTCACATTTTTGTTCAATGTAAGTGAAAACATAAAGTACAACAAGAGTGCAAAATACCAAAACATTCACAGTTAATGTAGGAAACATGATGCAAGAAGATGAATCATCCCTGGTGAAGGGCCATTTAACTACTAAACAGCTATTTAATATTCATAGGCCTGCCCACAGGGTACATTACTTCATTTAATCTTTATTACAGTTCTGTGTAGTTTGATAGCCTTTAAAGTTTTATAGCTTATATATATATTTGTTTCATGCCTGATATCAGACCTTTTCTGTATGGGTGTGCACAGGCTGTGTATTGGACATCTCCCTCAGGGTGGAACAGCTTTAACATCACTGTCATAAATGCATTAATGGTACAAATTCACAGTATAACTCCTCCTTCCCCCAAGTGGTAGTAGTAGAACAGAGGTCAGCCAAAATAATAATGTGCAGGTGTGCAGGGTATTTTAGTATTTAAGTCATGAATGGTTAAGACACATAACTGCACCCACCCTAATTTGTCTCCAACCAGAGACCTTTATGCCTCCATTATCTATATCAATAAAGGAAACAATGACCAAAATGTAAAAGTAATAAGTAAGTAACTAATTTAAGTGATCCTAAGTGATTTAATTGTTCCCCGTCATAAAGTGTAAGTACTTAACATTGATGCAAAACGTATAAATCTAGTATGTAGTAAAGCAGTCCTGCTTATACAATGTTGGCTACTAAGGTTGAGTAAAAATATGACAATTCCAATAATGTTAATATAATACCAGCACTAATAGAATATTTCATTTGTTTTCGTTTATGTTAATGGCAACATTAATTTGCATAAAATGCCACCACCACTCCTCCCCATACCAATTATTTTTATGATAATAAATTACACGCTGAGCTGCTCACCACACCACAGACTGAATGGGTTGTGTCTGCTGCAGACATACAAGGAATCTGACTTAAGGAAAGAAAGAAAGAAAGAAAGATCTCCATCTTCCACACGTATTTCATTAAACCTTAAGTTGCTGCTGTCCAGAGCCTCCCACTCTTACTTAAAGACATTTATGCGTCCCACTGATTTAAACCTTTGTCTGTAACACCGCAATTACAGGCAGCTGCTTACTTGTTGCTCCTTTAGGAGGTATAAATCCGAGGCAGCAGAGCAGTCAGGGAGCGGTCAGGAGACATTATAGGTTAACAAGTTAATGGCAAAGATAAAGAACAAAATGAAACTTAATAAAGCCACACATGAACTAGCTCTTGTTCCCAGTCAGGAAGGAAGGAGAGAACGGGGGAGGAAGGAGGTGATGAGCAGGGCCCAATAATAATAAACTCCAGAACTCCAATCCGCTAGAAAGACGTGAAAAGATAACCACATTCCTGCCATAATGAATCCACAACTGAATAATAAACATGAACCAAGCTGTGAATAAATAATGACAACGCTGATAACAGCGGCAGTTTGGGTCTACCCAGCAGGCCACATGGTCAAAATGATATTGTTCCAGATGGATATCTTAATCGTTCCTCGTCTGGGTTTGGGTTTCCTTTGAACAGAGCTGCCTCAGAGTGTGGAGGACCAGGGGGTGGGATGATTGACACTGAAAGCCTGTTCCTGGCTTTGGAGCTATTGCCAGTGAGGATCTAATGGACTAAATTTGTCAAAGTTCACTGAAAAATCAACCACAGTCTGACGCTTCTTTTTTCAAACTAGAGGGGAATGAAAGATCCCAAACAACAATATAAAAAAATTAATTCTGGGCTAGTGAGCCTCCCTCAAAGTTGTCCAAGGGGCCCCGCTCCTGCAGAGCCGTGTTCCTGTCCTTGATGTACACCCATGATAAGAGTCATCTCATCAGGCTGGACTCTCTGGCAGTTTGTTCTCATTAGTCTTTGCCAACTTGCACACCAGCAGCTATTTTACATAACCTGTGTACTATTCACAGTGGGCTGTGAAGTGGGAAGATAGAAAAAGGCCACACTGCATTTGCAGTGTTGATAGATTTTTTAAATGTTGTTAGTTCCCGCAACTCACAAGTGGTTAATTGACCTGTTGTTAAGTCCCAAATCCGGAATGCAGACAGGCCTGGTTGCCACCTTTTGATGTGGAAAAATAAGGGAAACCTTTCCAGTGGTGACAGGCCTGAGGGACACAATGAAGCAACAAACAGCTTACTTTGCTTCTCTGACATGGAAGATCTGTTGATCTGACCATCTATCCTTATAAAAACAATGTGTTATGTCATAAATGATTGTATGCTCTTCCACTTCAACAATCAGTCTCTCGTCGTCCGTGTCGCCGACCCTCTAAGACCCTTTGATTGAATGCTGATCTGGTGCCCCCGGTCATAACATAATGTTGATGTGAAGTAGTTTTAGGCTGCATGAACTGCATATTGTGTTTTATTTTGAAAGGGTGCGGAAATGTCTTACGTTGATTCTGTGTCTGATTTCCTGTCTGGTGCAATATGCTCTGTTGAGCTTGACATGGTTTAGCAACGGCTCACGGAGAAAATAGGAATGCTAGAAATGCTACGGATTGATGTCGCTGCAGAGCGGAGAGCCGCGGCTGATACGCTGCTGAGAGGTATTATTGATTAGAATGGCAGCGATCAGCAACGGCGACCGCGGCGCAGCCGTTCTGCGGCCGTTTTGCACCCGGTGGAAATCAGGCTTTAGACACTTAATTTCCTGCATTCTGGTGAAAAGGGGGCTTTTTATGCACCACTTTCAAGTTTCAAGGCCTCTGCTGGTGTCAACACAAAATAAATAAAGTTGCATCAACTATTTTAATGATTGAAACATCAGATCATGAATATGGGAACATGTTTGGTCTATTAAAAAATCTATTTGGTAAAATTGGATGACGCCTTATCAATGGTGCAGTGCAAATAAGAACATTGACTCAACTGCCATACTTGATAACCGTGTTTAAATGAGCACAACCTTAATGCAGTACACAGCAGCAATATTAATCAGACATATATATCAAAACACTGACAGGGAGGCATTTTACTGCACTATGCAGACTTTTACTGCACAATCTTTCTATGTAGTGGAGTATTTTCACACTGTGGTATTAGTGGGCTAATTCTACATCTCGTATCTAAAAACACATGAGTAAACACCAACCCTGTCCTCTACACTTAAACTAGAGGGCAGAGCAATCTGAAAGTATTTTTTATATAGATTTTATAAGTATGCTATGTATAATTTATTTTATTTTATTGTATGCTGTGAAATAATGAAAAAACCAAGAGAAACATAGCAGAGGTGTTTCTCTTGGTTTCAATAATTCTCAGGTCATTCCAAGCATGTGAACTGAGTGGAATTAGCTGTTGGCTCTGTAGCCAAACACAACATGATTCTAGTAACAGATAACTCCCCTCCTGTTTATTTTAATATGGATTTGTGTGAAGGATGTGTTTCTATGAACATCACTACATTGGTGACCAAGAAATGATGACAACATTAACTGATTTACTAGCTACCCACTAGTCTAGGAACTGCCTAATTTTCTTGCGAGTTCAGCTTGCAGTCGAAGGGGCTTTTGATGGTCAATAAATACCATAGAACCAGGAGCTGGCTACCCGTTTTCCTTTTTCTCATTGCATCTATTGATACACCTGTTAAATACTAGTGATGTGTTGGTCGCGACAGAGCCGGTTCAAAGAGCGGTTCTTTTAAGTGAACAATGGGAGCCGGCTCATGTCTATCAGCAAGCCGTTCTTCTTTTCTTTTTTTACTTTCCTCGTTAGGAAAATTACCTGTGGGTGCTGTGGACACTGACTACAGGTGAACCAATCATGTGAGGATTGACAAGGATCATCAGAGAGAGGAGTGAAGACCAGAGAGGAGTGTGGTGCAAAGATGAGTGAAAGTTGAAGAAGAAGTAGCATTTGGATGCATTTTGACATTTTTTGGTGAACTGAACATCCAACAGTTGAGTTGGAAGAAAAAAGGCAGGCTAGCATGCTGCTTCTGCCACTTTTTCAGTGGTCAAATTCAAGCACTTTTCAAGGACTTTCAAGGTCCATTATCAAGCTTTTCCAGGACCTTTCAATGGTTGTAAATAACATGTTTTATAGGAGTACTTCGATACTAAAAAAGGGGTAATTTCACTTAACCATACCACCAGCAGTGGTATTACACTTTTAACAACTAAAAGTAGTTTGCTAATCTCATAAAACATACTGGTATGGGAATCTAGGGGCTAGGAGCAAAAAGGAAGCTCACAAAAATCATCAACGGGCAGCTGGTGGAACTAAACACGACCCAAACTAGGAGGAAAGACCCACAAATAGGCCGACTTCAGGACCCCTCACATCCACTAGGAATTTAAAATGAAAAACTCCCTTCAGTAAGAAGATACAGATAGAGCAACAAGAAACATCTCAGAAATAAGAAGACGCAGGTGAGACGCAGGCGGAGCAGTCTTCATTTCAGACTATAGGCTATAGGCTATTCATTTTATATATTTTTTCCATTGATTGACAAAATCCAAGCACTTTTCAAACCTTGAAATTCAACATTAAAATTCAAGCATTTTCAAGGATTTCGAGCACCAGTACGAACCCTGTTTTTTATAGGCATTTTCTATCTGCTTTGTGTAGCAGAGTGGTTCTTCAAGCAAGTTAGAGAGTTACAAGGGATTTTTTGGCTACAGCAATTTATTGAAATAAAGTGACATAAGTGTTCAAATACAAATCACAAGTCAAAACAGTGCTAAATATGGTTGAACTATAAAAGGTATAAGTGGTTAAATTAAGAGCCATTTGGGAGCCGAAAGAGCGGCTCTTCTTGGTGAGCTGAGACGAATAATCTGGATCACTAAAAAGAGCCCAAATTCCCATCACTATTAAATACAAAAGAGGTGACACCTTTGACCTTAGTTCATACATTGTACTGACAGACCACTATGGAGAGGAAAAGATGTTTATAGCTGTTTCAGCCACTCCCAACACATGGGATGGAGGGCAGAGAGGTGTGATGGGGATAATAGTGCAAACTTTCAGACAGTCAGACATTCATAGTGTTGCACTGGGTTGTACACATCAAAAGTTACAGAATAGTTGTGTGAACAATGAAAATACCAATCTTGAGAGTAAGGCTCAAACCATGTTTATAAACTGCCAAACTGCACAAACTTGGCCATTAAAGACAGATTTTTTTACGATACGCTTTAGATCTTGGTCGTATTTAACTTTACATGTATATTTTAAAGGATTTAAGTAATCGGACTAGATCTTACATTGTCAGAGAAACAAGCTGAGCAAATGTGGGCTGCAATCATCCACCACACAGTTTCAGCAAAACACAGATTTATTTTTTTTAATTCAGTGTTTTTGAAGAATGGACCTTTTTTGATGATTTGGTTCCTGAACAATGAATACTGACGGAAACCTAAGCGTGAAAAGCTGACTGTAACTACAGCAAAGGTGGTGAAGACAAGAAGTCATAAGATCCCACACTACAACACAACAAATTTCTGTTATTCTTTTAAATGACAAAGGAAATGACATGTTGGTTTTTAAAAAAAACAGTGAATTGAGATGTGTTTCAATGGATTAAAGAACGCATTATGAACATGTCATGTAGCATACCCCCAGAAAAATAATGTTTCTCTTGTGTCACGCGCGTTCTCTCTCTCTGTCTTTCTCTCTGTGCACTTTTCCTTCTAGCCCCTGGCTGCTCTCTGCAGTTCCTCCACCTCTGTCATCATTTCTACTCACAATGGCAATAGCAAACTGCATTCCTCGAAGCCATACCTCATAGCTCGTTGGCATCACAGACAATGCTGTTTTCAGAGGAGGGTGAAATGAAAAGCTTGGTGATTTTGTCCGGTTGTTGTTTGTGAGTGCAGGGGAAGAGGAAGCTGGTGCTGGTGAGGGAATCAGGATGGGGATTGTGGCTGGGTGGGGGGCCTGCAGGGTGTGTGAAACGGGAAAAGGCAGACCTGGTACTGTAGATGGATTGTGTTTGAACAGCTGTCCCTGAAGTGAGTCTGAAGGATGACAGGAAGAGGCTGGCACCAGGAAGGCAAGGTTCAACAGGAAACTCTAACTCGTCTGACACTCCCCTATCCCGTGTAGGGGTCACAGCTACTCCACAAGGTTCATTTGGATTAAAGACTGAATGCAGTGAGAATTGTGTCAACAAATTCTCTCCATGCTTCAATATGGAGGTCTCTCTTTGTTCCCCAAACAAAGACAAACGACCCCCACCCCCCACAGGTATCTGAAGATACCTAAAGGCGTCTCATTGGCTGATACCAACAGGAAATACAACTTCCAGGTTGAGACACAAAAGTCTCCTGCAGCCATCCCTTCTCTCTCTTCTCCTCGACGCCCTGGAGGACAGCACGTCTGCTGTCCTGATCTTCAAGGAGGAAGACCAGACAATCTCCAGCCCTCTCTTCTCTTCTCGACTCCCTGAGGAACAGCATGCCTGCTGTCCTGGTCTGATCTTCCAGGAGGAAGATCAGACACCTTCCCTCTGTCTCCAGCTCTAAGGGAAGGCCGGTGAGGCCCAAACCAAGTGGGCCCACCACGACGCTTCTAAGTTTCCTGCCTGTGATCTATCCTGGATATAATCACAGAGACCCTCACCAAGCTTCTGTAGCCAATAGCAAACAACTCTACAACCACCAAAACCCAACCAGGAACCAGATTCTTCTCCAAAAGGATTTCTGCTTCCCCTTTCAACTCTGGACTCTGTGGTATAGTACTGGGCAGTTAGTAAGCAAGAACAAGTTTGTTAAGCTTTAATCAATGGTGTTGATCTGTTGTGTGTTTAAGTATATTTGTTGGGATATTTTGTGTAGTTAGATCACTTGAAGTTGTATGATTAATGTTGCTCTACATATCTCAAGTTGTACATGTAAATTAACTATAACTCATTTGATTTGCTCACACACTAATCCACATGAAATATACTTTAATTTGGCTTCCTACAACACATAGACCTTCAAGACCGCATGGTTTTTGTTCTTCAAGAACAAAAGGGCTTCCGCCATTTTTATTTATTTAAATGACCGCCATTCGTCAGCCATTTTGTTACACATTCTTTCTCACCCACATTTCCCCTGTAAACAGTCTTTTAGATTAGTTATTGTGTGTTCTGTTTGCTTTGCTTTATTTTGAATAAATATGTTTTTGGATTAATATGCTTCTCCCTTTAATGTTGCACATGAATGAGTGATTTGCTAATCTCTGCTATGGAAAGAACTCAAAATTCCTTCAACCGTTACTAAATATTAATAAGGTAATTCGATTATAATTATATTCATAATTAATAATCAATGTTCCAAATTGATAATTTGTTAACTTTATGAGACTGATTCACTATAATTTGCTATCTTCCCTCTTTCTAAGTAAAGAGGTGGTGCCCCGAAAATAACTTTAATTCATTTAAAGTATTAAATATTAATTTAGTCAATTTCTGATAGCAAAATTGATCTAAATTAGCTTTACCTCTAAATATTTTGATACCCCTGCTGGAGGCAATGTGTATCTGAACCAGATACCCCTACACCCGCATTTCCCTGTTTTTTCTGATAATGCCAATAAACAAGGTCTGCCTCCTTTTCTGAAGCATTTCTCCACTGTTACATTTTTAGTTGCAACACAAAGTGACAAACAGAGGGGGAACGCTAGGTCAAATCCAGGAAGAGAAAAAGTATGAGGAAGAAAAAGTCAGCTGAGGTCAATGGAAACCAAGCTGTAAAACTCCAAATCTTGCAGCACATCTAGAAAAACACCCTCACAATAAAAGGCAATCAGGCATGATTCTGATCCCACATCTGCTTGTGATAATCCACGCAGCTAGCCAAGCATGCACCCCCCTAACCTTCCACCACCACCATCTCAACTACACTCAATCATACAACTTTTGTCCACTGTACCCAAAATATTCCTTCACTTCTCAATTTACCACAAGGATAAGATAGAGTTGGAACAATGCACTGCAAAAAAGGGTTGTCTAAAAACAAGATAAAAACACTAAATCTAGAAAAAAGTTGTACACTTAAAATAAGAAATTAACTCTTAAAACAAGATAAACTAGGCCTGCAAGCAGGACTGAGTGGAGCCGTCGGGGGAGGCCACGTCGGGCTCAGTCCCTATGCGTCCCAAATGGCGTGTCTCCTACCACTGTGCTCGGGGTAGGTGTAAAACAAGTTACTTGCTGTTGCCAGCAGGGGGCACTATGACTGTGTGTCACTATTGACACGTGGGTGTGTCCTGGGCTGGACCCTAATCACGTGTGTGAAATTTGGGACAGGTTGGACAATGTATGGTCAAGTTATGCATTCTCGTGTCTTATGGTGAGATGCCATATTTTGGCGGCATGCCACGCCCACATAGTGTGACCGTCGGTAAAGATTGATACAACTTTTGATCCCAAAGGCCTTGTGATACTACTGACCAAGTTTGAAGTTAATCGGGTGAAATCTGTAGGAGGAGTTTGTTAAAGTATGCGACCTGGAAATGGCCAAAAACGATGACAGGTGCGATATTCAAACCAAGATGGCGGACTTCCTGTTGGGTTTGAGGTATGAGTCCAAGAGGCTTTTTGGTGCGTCTCCACATGATTCATGTGTGTTCCAAATTCCGTGTCTCTACGTGAAACCTACTGCAAGGGCTAAGTATAAAACAAGTTACTTGCTGTTTCCAGCAGGGGGCGCTATGACTGTGTGTCAATATTGACACATGGGTGTGTTCCGGGCTGGACCCTTATCACGTGTGTGAAATTTGGGACAGATTGGACAATGTATGGTCAAGTTATACAGTCTCATGTGTTATGGCGAGAAGCCATATTTTGCCGCCATACCACGCCCACATAGTGTGACCGTCGGTAAAAATTTATACAACTTTTGATCCCAAATGCCTTGTGATGGTACTGACCAAGTTTGAAGTCCATGGGGTGAAATCTGTTGGAGGAGTTATGTAAAGTATGCAACGTGTTCATTTTATGAAAGGGGGTGTGGATAAAGCATGCCACGCCCACATAGTGTGACGGTCAGTAAAGCTTTTGATAACTTTTGATCCCAAAGGCCTTGTGATGGTACTGACCAACTTTGAAGTCAATCAGGTTAAATCTGTAGGAGGAGTTCATTAAAATATGAAATGTGGTCATTTAATGAAAGTGGGCGTGGATATAGCACAAGGGGCGGGGCTTTATGAAATATTGTTATTTAGAAGTGTTAAGGGCTGGACTCTGATGAAGCATGAGAAGTTTGGACCAGATGGGACAAAGAATGGAGAAGTTATAACAATTTTGTGTTTTATCGCGAGATGCCATATTTTGGCACCATGCCACGCCCACATAGTGTGACTGTCGGTAAAGATTTGAATAACTTTTGATCCCAAAGGCCTTGTGATGGTACTGACCAAATTTGAAGTTAATCAGGTTAAATCTGTAGGAGGAGTTCATTAAAATATGAAATGTGGTCATTTAATGAAAGGGGGCGTGGATATAGCATAAGGGGCGGGGCTTTATGAAATATTATGATTTAGAAGTGTTAAGGGCTGGACTCTGATGAAGCATGAGAAGTTTGGAGCAGATTGGACAAAGAATGGAGAAGTTATAACGATCTCGTGTTTTATGGCGAGACGCCATATTTTGCCACCATGCCACGCCCACATAGTGTGACTGTCGTTAAAGATTTGAATAACTTTTGATCCCAAAGGCCTTGGGTTAGGGTTAGGGCTAGGGTTAGTTTATTTCAAACTTGGTCAGTACCATCACAAGGCCTTTGGGATCAAAAGTTATTCAAATCTTTACCGATAGTCACACTATCGGCAAAATATTGGCGTCTCGCCATAAAAAACGAGATCGTTATAACTTTTCCATTCTTTGTCCCATCTGCTCCAAACTTCTCATGCTTCATCAGAGTACAGCCCTTAACACTTCTACATAACAATTTTTTCATAAAGCCCCGCCCCTTATGCTTTGTCCACGCCCCCTTTCATAAAATGTCCACATTGCATACTTTACATAATTTCTCCAACAGATTTAATCCCATTGACTTCAAACTTGGTCAGTACCATCACAAGGCTTTGGGGAACACAACCTTTACTGACCTTCACAATATGTGGGCGTGGCATGGCGCCAAAATATGGCGTCTCGCCATAAAATACGAGATCGTTATAACTTTTCCATTCTTTGTCCCATCTGCTCCAAATTTCTCATGCTTCATCAGAGTACAGCCCTTAACACTTCTACATAACAATTTTTTCATAAAGCCCCGCCCCTTATGCTTTATCCACGCCCC
This sequence comes from Centropristis striata, assembly GCF_030273125.1. NCBI lineage: Eukaryota > Metazoa > Chordata > Actinopteri > Perciformes > Serranidae > Centropristis > Centropristis striata. The sequence continues at coordinate 20,535,107 of NC_081518.1, forward strand.
CTTTCATAAAATGACCACGTTGCATACTTTACATAACAGATTTAATCCCATTGACTTCAAACTTGGTCAGTACCATCACAAGGCTTTGGGGAACACACCCACGTGTCAATATTGACACACAGTCATAGCGCCCCCTGCTGGCAACAGCAAGTGACTTGTTTTATAGCCCTTGCAGTAGGTTTCACGTAGAGACACGAAATTTGGTACACACATGAATCATGTAGAGACGCACCAAAAAGCCTCTTGGACCCATACCTCAAACCCAACAGGAAGTCCGCCATCTTGGTTTGAATATCGCACTTGTCATCATTTTTGGCCATTTCCAGGTCGCATACTTTAACGAACTCCTCCTACAGATTTCACCCGATTTACTTCATACTTGGTCAGTAGCATCACAAGGGCTTTGGGATCAAAAGTTATTGAAAGCTTTACCAACTGTCACACTATGTGGGCGTGGCATGGCGCCAAAATATGGCGTCTCGCCATGAAACACGGGACTGGATAACATGACCATACATTGTCCAATCCGTCAAAATCCGTCAAATTTCACACATGGGATTAGGTTCCAGCCCAGAACACACCCACATGTCAATATTAACACACAGTCATAGCGCCTACAGGAAGTAACATGTTTTACACCTACCATGAGCACAGGAGACACGCATAGGGACTGAGCCCACATCGCCGCGCCCGACGTGGCCTCCGCCGACTTGGCCTCCCGTTCAGTCCTGTTTACAGGCCTAGTTGATCTTGTTTTAAGAGTTAATTTCTTATTTTAAGTGCATGTTTATTTCTAGATTTAACAGTCTTAATTTAAGAAATCTTGTCAAGTGAAATTATCTGTCCATGTAGCAAGATCATTTCCCTCAGATTTAGTGTTTTTATATTGTTTTTAGACACACCTTTTTTGCAGTGTGTTACTGACACACTCAGATGTACAGAGCTACCTGCCTACCAGAAACTACTGACAGACCTCACTATTTTTTTACTAAATAAACCAGTCTCTGAAGCTGCAGGAGAGCTCTGAGTACTGAACCACTAACAAATTATAGTAGATTTAAGTATATTTTCACAAAATGTAGCACTTAGGTATATGTTTGCTAATACAGGAAAAGCATAAAAAAAAAAGGGGTGAATTTCACGTTAGATTTGGGCGGTATCTATGTTTTCATACTGTCATACCTTCCTGACATTTCACCAGGGTATACGCTAGCTTATGTGATGCTATTTGCATAACATCTAAGCTCTTGGTGATAGTCACTGAAGCCAAATTGTTACTCTACCTTCAATGCTGTATTATATGCAATCCATCTGTTTTACAGCCATTATTCCCCTCCCATTATTTGTTGAAGCTCATTGTTCTTGCAAGATAAGTGAAAACTATTTTCTGTAACCTGTGTAGCATAAAAGCATGGCAGAAATATCATGCTAGCTTACAGCCATCTAGTTACAGAAAAAGAGCCCGCAGGGGGCTGGTGACCAGTGGCCGTGCTGGATCTATAGGGGTCCCTCCACTCTCCCCCGCTATTTCACTAGGAGGAGAGCGGACTGCAGCTACAGACAGATAAGTTGCTAGCTAGCTAACAAGCCAGTTAACAGTATAACTTGAGCCATTGCTTCGAGGCTTTAATCATCATTGGTTTATCTAAAGTGGGTGGGACGTCTGACATGATTGGGTGCCCCTTCATATAATAAATTAGGATGTGCCCTCTAGTACAAAAAAACTCAATAATGTGCCTTAATGAGTGCCCTTCTGCCCTTCTGGTGCCATGGTGCCTCTCTTTGGTAGCCGACAGACAGGGAATGCGAAAGAGGCGTAGCATTCATGTGGCGTCGCTATGACGGACAGCTACATTAAGTGGTACTAAAATCCGCAACGAAGATAAAAGCAGATTAATAGTCTGCCTGTACTCGTAGTAGAAAAGCGCAATTAGATGCCAAGTTAGAAAACAGGATACAGTGCCCTTGGAATAGAGAGAAAAAGAATCCCAGTGAAGAAAATGATCTGCAGTGATACAAAAATGTCAAAGTAGGATATCAATAAAGATTGTATTATACAGTATCACCCAACAGTGAAAAAATGTTATGTGAGGCTCTCATTTAGCTCTCAAAGTGCACAAGATTGAAGCATTTTACTTAAAAATGTACCCATTTTCTCCTGGGGGGGCATACCCCCGGACCCCCCTATGGTCTGGTTCCATGGTTTTAATTGTCAATACCATATCATTAATTACTTTGATCTGCATCTCCTTTTAACTTAATGCTATAATCGTAATCAAATGGTAAATGGACCTGCACTTATATAGCGCTTTTCTAGTCTCTTTGCGACCACTCAAAGCGCTTTACACTACAGACTGCACTCATTCACCCTTTTACACACACATTCATACTGGTGGCAGAGGCTACCCTAAACGGTGCCACCTGCCACCATTGGGAATTCATTCACACACTGATAAACACAGCATCGGGAGCCATTTGGGGTTCAGTATCTTGCTCAAGGATACTTCCACATGTAGGCTGCCATGGTCAGGGATCAAACCACCAACCCTCCATTCGGGGGCAACCCGCTCTACCAACTGAGGCACAGCCGCCCCCATCAAGGATGAGGACTATTTAATCAAACATGATGCGTCATAGTTTTTGCGTGTTGGTGTTGGCGTTTTTGCCCCTTTTTATTTTTTTCGCCCCTGCCCTTCAAACAGTCTGAGTCTGCCACTGATTACAATATAACACCTCAATATAGGGTCTCAGCATCAAAGAGGAGCATCTGTATGTTTGATACTATTTAAAATCATGCCACTGGGTTTTGTAAATACTCTGGTGGTATACTGGAATAATGTGATACCACCTAAGCCAATTATACACATTGTCTCATATTAAAATATGTCAGGGAGATGGATAGATGGATTTAAACAACATATTATTAGCCACTTCTGGACATGCTGGAATGCCTTGAGACTGTTATACTTTCATCTCCTCCATTCATAACCACAACACACCCTACTTAAATACAGACACCTTAGCACATGCCTGATACAGATGTGCATGCAGCACTACACATATGGGATCTTACCCATGTCTACCCACAGACTGCCCTGTACACCTATATCTATTAAATTCAGTCATTCTGTCATTGCACTGTCACAGTTAAATAGATTAAATAAACAAATCAACACATTGATGGCTTTTATTATCTAATTTCATTTTTCTGAATGGTTTCAGGTTATGCAGTTGTGACTACATCAGAAATAATCTGCTTTGGATTGTTTTTTGACCTGGACACTGTATAGCTCCAGGGAAAAGTTGTAGTTAACATCAGGGTTAAACAGTCACTCAGCTAAACAAAACTCTGGAAGTCCTCTTTGTTCCTGATGAGCATTTATTTTCTGTCAGACTTACTGAACGTTCTGTAAAACAGTCATGATTTGACTCTGCTCAGACGGTGCTTCTAGTATTAGTGTCAATTCTACATGACCGAGCAATTAACACAACTCCTGGTACAGGCCCTTATGATATCACACTTATACTGCTGCAATTCTCTTCTGCCAGGTCTCCCTGCATGCATCATGCTTCAAGCCTCTGCAGATGATCCAGAACGCAGGTCTTCAACCAGCCCAAAAGAGCACATGTCACTCCATTACTCATGTCTCTGAACTGGCTCTGTAGTTCCCCCAATCTCCATCTGATCTGCTTAGTCCCTCTTAATCTGTAAGAAGATACTAAAGACCTATCTTTTGACAGAACACCTTCACACAATCTACAATCTCACAAATGAGCGTGCGAACAGGCATCCTCTCAGTTCGCTCGTGGCATGAATGACCCCTCGCTATTTGTTTATCCTCGCCTGTGCCTGTACGCTAGGGTTGCACATCTCTCTGTGATAAACAATTCGATTCGCATCTAGATACACAGGTTACAAAACGATATACTTTTATCATAAACGATTCAATTTTAATTGATACAGTGTGAGAACCATTCGATTTTATTTCATTCTACGGTTAATATTTGTTAGCGATTTTTTATAGTTTGTCACTCAAACTATAAAAAAAACTCAAAACAAACTCAAGCTCAAAAGATTTATATTTTATTTGTCTTCTGATTTGCCATGGAGTTAAAAATCTGTTTTATTGTTGGTATGAACAACAAAAATACCACAAACATCTTTCTACATTTAATAATGTAAAGAAAAATCGTTCTAGAAGCTTTTTTTCCTTTCATGATCTGTTACAAAACAGCAGAGTCTGTCTGTCAGCAAGAAACACTTATCCATTGTTCGTCCACTGCCGCCGTCATTAGAAACAACTGTGGCTTCACATGACGGTTCAGAGGAAATAAAGGACTCTTAAAACGTTTCGCAAGTGATGCAAAACGGCGCAAGTGAGGGCAGCAGGGATGCAAAATAAGAGACTTGGGAGAGAACAGAGAGACCGACAGCTTCAGCTCTTGCGTTGTTGTAGAGACACTGACACAAACTATAAGCTGTGAAGCCGCCAACCGATTCCAAGTCTCGCAATACCCGATCCATGACTCTACAACTGATTCATCGAGAAATTCATGGCTGATTTGTATCGACTGAGGAAGCTCCTACCGACGCAGCCGCATCGCTCACTTGTTAAACCAAATATCCGGTCACATCGGTTTATCGTTTACAACCATACTGTACACTCATGTAGAATTGTACTTAACAGTCACATGTGGTCTTGATGTCACATATTTGAGGCGTAGTTCACCTGTCACGTAGTATGTGCAGCATCTGTGCGACACCTACGTGACGCTCGTCTGTCCATTGAAAGTGAATGAATTTACACGCGCATGTTAGAGGTTTGATGTCATTACATAGGCGCTGTACACGCGTACGCGGTCTTTGTATAGTGAACTGGAATTATACTAATCATAATAATTTTATTTGTGTCTTGTGTTTTTAGCATAACAATTTTGGTAATTTTGTGTCTTTTTTGGGTAATTTTGTGTCTTTTTAGCCCTTTAGTCCAAAATAAAATGTGATTTTGAATCTTTTTTTACTTTCAAAACACTATCATGCTCAATAAAGAATTTGAAATGACCCCTACGCGTACATGTACATGTGTGCGTGCATGTGAGTGGCCTTTTATGGACATTGTATTCACACATCAGACCGACAGGTAACTCATCCAGTTTTAGTGATATCATCTTGCATCATAACCTTTACATGTACCCACATAGTGAAATCAACTTCTGGTGAGTGACAGCAGGTCATTAAAAAAAAATCTGTTGTCACAAAGATATTACAAAGAAATAAGTCACTGTGGTCATTATGAGCCAAGAATGCTTCTGGGCCTCATACGTCAGAAATAATGACAAACAGGAGGAAACAGGCTGAAAAACAACAGCTTGGACAACACACTGTGATTTCAGGGGATGGATGGATGGATGGATGGATGGATAGATAGATAGATTTCTTACAAGCAAATATTAAGATTTTTAGAATCATTTGAAAGATGGTGTAATCACATCAACTACTTTTCACATACAGGCTTTATTTGACCCAAATAAAAGAAAAAACTGCCTCAGTGCTGTGTATTAATTCTCAATGGCTGCATGTCGTGTGGTGGCCTATCTTTTACTAAACACTCCTTTTATTGGACAAACAGCACCTGTGGACCTCACACATCAGTCAAAGTTTAATATTCAGCCAGCGGTACACTGCAGCTGTGCACTCAGATAGCGTCAGCAGCAGGTTTATGCTTCCATGTGGCCGCACACTGTGAAAGCTTTTTATAGGAGATGCAAGTGTGTCACTGTTTATTACTTCATTCACAATTAAAATGAGACTACGAAGCAGATGGTGCAGGGGCTTCATAGTAACAATCATTGGGACAGGAGGCACAGTCAGCAAGGGGACAATTTAATTATGTGCTTACACAGTAGTTAGGCAGAAATTATCTCTATCTCTTTCAGTTGTCTCTATCAACAAGTTTGTAAAGATAACCACTCATATTTATTGACATGAACCAAGATTCAAGGATCATCAAGTTGGCATGCGTCTTCCAAACGCCAATCCACTTGGTGAGGGACCCCTGGCAAGCTGCTGCCGCGCCTCGCCCGCTGTTTTTCGCTAATTTATATGTTTTATATCGATTCACCAAGTCTGTCTTTTGATGAATGTTAGACCTCAAACCCACCTGCTAGATTCGGTTTGCTCAATCTTACCGCTGCGACACCGAAACAGCAGTTTTGTCTCTGCCTGTCTGCTGTCACTGCCTCACCACTCGTTAGCCTGAAGCTAGCTTCGCCGGTACAGGGCTCACCTGTTGGGATTCCTGTGGCTCCTCTCCGCACTCTGTGGCCGGATAGCCTGCGCTGGTGTGCCCCACGAAGCACACCCGTTCGGACTGGCCCGCTGCCACCCTGCCTGCTCTCCCGGACGCTTACCTGCGCCCGTGGACTGCTGTCAACGCGGAGGACGCCGCTTCCCTGCAACACCGCCATCTGACAGTGCTCACCTGCCAGCCGGCTAGCCTGCTGCTAATCCCCGACGCCATCCAACCGGCTTCCCAGTCTCCAGCGAAGCTACAACCGACACGCTCCACCCCAGCTGCCTCCACTGCGCTGGCTCTGTGGCTTCACCATAATCACCTGGATCATCTACCGTTGGATCACGTCGCTGCCGATTTCATATCAAGGATTTAACCTGCCCCTCTGGACTACGCCATGTTGGACTCTGCATCCCTGCCGCTTCGTTACTCGGTAACGGAGATGTTACGTCTCCGGACCTTCTCAAAGACCCCCCCACCTCAGCTTGCACCCCACTACATTCTCAAATGACCGAGGTACGTCCACCGAGGCTCTGGTCGGAACTTTCAGTACACTCTAAACAACAACACCAACACAAACATCCGCTCCTTCTGGTCCACTGGGCCCCGCCCCCCTCCTCGCACTGCCCGTCCAGTCAATCCTGTCAATCACAGTGTACTATCCCCTCTGCTCAAAGCAACCCTCTATACTCCACTCACCTGTCTGAAATTCTCTCTGTTGAACACCAGATCCCTCAGTAATAAAGCTCTGTTAATCGCTGACTTTATTGTTGACCGCAACCTGGACATTCTCTGCCTCACTGAGACCTGGCAACAACCAAATGACTTCTCCCATCTCAATGAGGCTGTCCCACCGGGTTTTTCTTTTGTTAGTAAACCCCGTGCTACTGGGAGGGGGGGTGGCCTCGCTCTTCTGCACCGAGATCACATCAAAGTCACTGCTGTCACAGTCCTCCATCACTCCTCTTTTGAATCTAGCTGTAAAACTCACAGGCCCTAAACCCACTATCATTGTCACCATCTACAGACCACCAAAACCCTCTGCTGTTTTCCTCAATGAATTCTCATCACTACTAACATCTGTATGTGCAATGTCCCCCACTGTTATCCTCCTCGGCGATTTCAACATCCACATCGACAACCCATCCAGTATCTTTGCTACAGACTTCACATCACTTCTGGACTGTCTTGGTATCACACAACATGTCAACCTCCCAACCCATAACAAAGGTCACATACTGGATTTAATCTGCTGTACTGACATCACTCCCACCAACCTTGATATCACTGATTTCCCCATTTCTGACCACAAAGCTGTACTTTTTGACATTCGCACCCAATTACACAAAGCCAAGGAACAACGGACTATCTCCTTCAGAAACATCAAACATATCGTCACCACTGATCTCTCCACCCTGATCAGCGCCTACCCCAGCCCTCCCCCAGCATCCTCCCTGACTGACCTGGTGACTCATTACAATAACTGCCTCTCTTCTTCCCTCACCGCCCTGGCTCCTCTGAAAACCCACTCAGTCTCATTCACTCACACTGCTCCCTGGTTCACCCCTGAGCTCCGCCAGCTCAAAGCCACTGGCCATCGACTGGAGCGACTTTACAAAAAGACTGGACTCACTGTACACAGCCAAATGTACGTGCACCACCTCCATCACTACAAGAACGCCCTCGCCACTGCCAAATCTTCATACTACTCCAACATCATCAACACTGGTACAGGTAACAATAGAGTCCTATTCTCAACAGTCAGCCACCTACTTCAGCCTCCTAAAACCCTCCCTCCAGACATCTCCACCGACCAGTGCACTGCCTTCTTGGACTTCTTCAGCTCTAAAATCAACACCATTCACCAACAACTGGCCTCATCTTGCACCACCTCAAACGACCCACCCTGGATGACCACCACCGACCAACCTCACATCAGTCCCCTCTCTGACTTCACCCCAGTATCAGAACACACCATCGTGGAACTCATCCATAAAGCTAAAACCACCACCTGCCAGCTCGATCCTCTTCCCACCTCCCTTGTCAAAGCATGTCTACCGTCCATTTCCCCCATGATCACCAACATAATTAACTCCCCCCTCACCATCTCCCACCCCCTGCTCCTGGACCGCCTGGCTGGCATTGGGATCACTGGTGCTGCACTCTCCTGGTTCACATCATACCTCACTGACCGTCAACAATTTGTGCAATTAAGGAACCACAAGTCTCGGTGTCTGGGTGTCTCACTGGGTGTCCCCCAGGGGTCAGTCTTGGGTCCACTTCTCTTCACCATTTACCTCCTCCCCCTGGGCACAATCCTCCGTCACCATGGGGTCCATTTTCACTGTTACGCTGACGACACACAGGTCTACATCTCCTCCAAACCCACCGCTGCCATCCCTCCCACATCACTCACCACCTGCCCTGATGACATCCGGAGCTGGATGAGCAGGAACTTCCTCAAACTGAACGGCAATAAAACCGAGGCCCTGCTCATCGGCTCCAAATCCACCCTCACCAAATCACAACACACCCCAGCTCCACCCATCATCGTCGACGGATTCCCTGTACCCTTCTCCTCCCAAGTCAAGAGCCTCGGTGTCATTCTGGACAACACCCTCTCATTTGCACCCCATATTCAAAACATCACCCGGACTGCATTCTTCCACCTCCGCAACATCTCCAGACTCCGCCCATCACTGACCCAATCCAGCACCAAAATCCTGGTCAACTCATTTGTCACATCACGCATCGACTACTGCAATGCCCTCCTCACTGGACTCCCCACCAAACTCATCAACAGACTGCAAATAATTCAGAACTCGGCTGCCCGGATCATCACCCGCACCAAATCAGCTGACCACATCACCCCTGTTCTCATTCAACTCCACTGGCTCCCGGTACAATACCGCATCCACTACAAGAACCTCCTCCTCACCTACAAAGCTCTCCACAACCTAGCCCCCACTTACCTCTGCGACCTCCTTCAAGAATCCACTCCCTCCCGCTCCCTCCGCTCATCCTCTGCTGGACTATTAATCATCCCCACATCACGCCTCAGTACCATGGGTGCCCGATCCTTCAGCTGCTCAGCACCCAGGCTCTGGAACTCCCTCCCCCCACACATAAGACAGTCTGACACCATCACAACCTTCAAGTCACAACTCAAAACTCACCTGTTCAAACTGGCATACACTGTTTAACTGGACACTACTTCACTTGCTTTTATCACATTGTCTTGTTTTTACCATGTTGTGTTGTTTTTAGCATTGTTGTCTTGTTTTTAAAGATGTTTAAGATTTTAGACTTTGTAAGGTGACCTTGGGTGACATGAAAGGCGCCTATAAATTAAATGTATTATTATTATTATTATCTATTTGTCACATGCTGAAATTTCTTGTTAGTTTGTTTGTGCAGTAAAATTATGGCATGGCATAGGGGTTTTGTTGGCTCTATGGAGCCTGGGGCTATTTTGTCCATTTCTGAATCCTTTTCATCCTGCCTGTATACACCACTTAAAAATGTTTAAATGCCATGTTGGTATATGTATTTCAGCACACCCTCACCTAAATGACCTAATAATAATTGATTTTTCATTCTGACTTACTGGATCAACATTTTGAATAAAAAAGAAACAAATTAGAAACTCTGGTTTTTCTTGTAGTGTCACTTTATTTTATTTGTGTGTTGTGTGTTTAGCGTAACAATCTTGGTCATTTAGTGTATTTTTTTGGACATTTTGTGTCTTTTTTGGTCATTTTGTGTCTTTTGTTGTGTCTTTTTGAGTTATTTTGTGTCTTTTTTTAGTCGTTTTGTGTCTTCTGTGGGGGGGGGGGGGGGGGGGGGGGGGGGGTTGAACAAAGGTTGCAAATATAACATATAAGAGGGTTCCATCCAGTTCTATCATTTTATACTAAATATATTTGAGCTTGCCTCCAGTTTTACTTGGTATATCATCATCAAACTGAAACTGGCCTCATGGAGTTTACTGCCAGAACTTTAGAGGTAAATTTACAGTAGGGTTGCTTTGTTTACTAGTCTGGATGTGATGAAGAAGTCTGGATTTGGAGCTTTTGGAGACTCCAGAGGGGTAAAAGGTTAGTGTGTAATAGTAATAATTTGGAGTAGAATCTGCTGCAGGATGCTCTCTTGTATTCCTCCACAACTCTTAACAGTAACTCCTGATCCACAAGCAGGAGCACAAAGCAGCATGGCATGAACTCATGATTTCTGGTTCAGAAATTAATGTTCAGTCATCTCTGGGATGATCTCATTGGCCGGTGTTGTTATAAAGCTTGTCACTACTTCCATAATGTTCACTCTGTGCATCCTGCAGCGTAGACTCTCATTGGGCAGTCTGATGCTCAATCTGGCTCATCACCACTGATTCCTGTAGCATTTATTGATATTGTGATATTGTGATATGATGAAGAGGGTAGTGATCTGACTTGCTCAATGCTGGGAGAGAATTAGCTTTGCAACTCTCCTTGAATACGCTGTAAAGAATGTCCCGTTGTTTTTACAGAAAAAAAACTAATATTTCCGTTAAAAATACATGCATATGTCAACATCTTTACAGAACAACTCGTAAATTTTACATCCTAAAACTGTAGTTATTAAAAAAAAATACATTTTAAAGTTGTAGATTATACCATCCTTTACTGCTAATTTAACAGGATGATGCTGCTTTCATACAAATTTTTTATGCAAATTGTACATGCAGATATTGCTAATTGTGCATTGAATACCAGTAAATTAACATTCAGTTTTTATTTATTGTACACTGCATACCAGTAAAATGTACAAGCCGTTCTGTAAAGGTTGTTTACATTTGTACTGTATTTTTTTGCAGAATTATTCTGGTAACCACAGCTGCCATTTTTTTTCTGTAAAAGCAACAGAACTTTTTTACAGTGTAGATAATAATCGTTCATCATCGAGTCATTCCCTTCTGGTGGGACATGTTATGTGTTTCGGCAGAGCGAATTTCGGCAGAACATTTTTATAAGTCAAAATCTCCAGTCACAACCAGGGTAGTGTCCAGGTACCAGGTCCATTGCCAGTAAAGACCACCATGTGCCTTCATCCAGGTTGTGTCAGCAGTGGTCTGTGGTGGTATGTGTGGGGGAGTGGGGAGAAAAGCCAAAGTGAACTCCAGGGGAATACAGAATGGACGGAATGAAATTGTCTGATGCTCAGAGCCAGTCCTCCATTCCTTAGGCTGAGATCATCCTGCTCTCCAAGGACTGGAGAAGAGGATACTGGACTGATGTGGACTGTGGGCCTGGGCTCTCAGCCTGTTTTTAACATCAGCTCATCTTGTTCTCTTGTCTTTGCAGAGACATGCTCACATTGTTATTGTTGTTGCCATGGTGAGCGTCAGACAGAATCGCAGGTGGCTGCATCTGACCAACATACAAAACCCTGGACACCTGGTGTGTGACGTCAAATCCAGTGTTCAAAAGTGTGCTGCAATCATATCCAATGCAAAAAGAAAAAAAGAAAAAAAAAAACTCTTCATGGAACACCCAGACACAGCTGCACCATCCTTTCATATCCAATGTTATATTAATGTTAAATGTGAAATTATGTAGAGCTTACCATGCTGTAAAGGGGACCTACTATATTCAATTTTAAGGTTGTACCAAGGTTATTATAGTTAACGAAAACTAACAAAATAACAAAAACTAGAATTAAAAAAACATATTCGTTAACTGAAATAAAAATAAAAACGAGTTTTTTAAGAAACGATAACTAACTGAAACTGTATTTTGTGGTTACAAAACTAATTAAATTATAATAAATAAATATAATATAAATAAATTATAGTGAAAATGTCCTTCATTTTCTTCTTTGTCAACTTTTTTCATACGTAAACCTTTTGGTTGAAATGAAATCTATTTCATCTATGTTTTATGACTTAATAAACTTATTGGGGCTGAGATGGATCAGACAAAGGAAATAAAGGAAACATTTATTATGACTTATTGAATCTGGCACCCAACAAATACCCCATTCCAAAAAAACTAAAACTAGCACTAAAACTAATAAAAACTAAACTAAAACTTAATCTAAAAGCTGATGAAAACTAACTGCATTTAAAAACAAAAAATCACAACGAAATTAAAACGAAAACTAATGAAAAATCGAAAAACTATTATAACCTTGGTTCATACTTGCATTTTGGGTTTTTTACTCAGACATGTTTGCATGCTTCTCATACTGTTTGTCAGAAATGATCTGTTTTAGCACCTGTCTCTTTAAGACCCTCCCCATAAAAAGTCCAGTCTGCTCTGATTGGTTAGTGTTTCTGATTCCTCCACATGTGTACTCTTGCCCTCTCTGCACCATCATTGCAGCCAGACATTGACTGTAAAGAGGCACTTCACACACAGATATGGACCATATGGATTAATGCACATTATACACCTGGCATCACACACACACAAACACATTCACCACAGTTATAATAGTTTTGGATTTTTCATAAGTTTTAGTTCTAGTTTTGTTGTAAATTTTTATTTTTAAATTCAGTTAATTCGTTTTTAGAGTGAGTTTGCTAGTTTTTATTAGTTTTTTTGGGGGGGAAATGCTTAGTTTTAGTTATTATTAGTTTTAGTGTTAGTTTATTTTTTTTGTAATGGGATATTTGTTGGTTTTCGTTAACTATAATATCCTTGATATGCACACAACACACAGAGTACAACACATGCCTTTTTTTCTCCGATGCGGACTTATCCACAGGTGTGTTGGCAGGTAGCAGAGAGTGAAGGGAAGGAAAGGTCAAAGTGTGTGTGTGTGTGTGTGTGTGTGTGTGTGTGTGTGTGTGTGTGTGACTAATTGGAAGGTGGAGAGCCTCAGTGCAGGCCTCTGTCTATCCCCTTCACTTCCCTTCTATACCTTCATATCCCTCTGAAGGGTTGGACACGTCCAGCAAATGTTGACATGTATCAGGCAGTCAGTGTGAAAATGAACAGCAGATTCATCTAACACAGCAGTTCCCAAACTTTTTTAGCTGCGCACCCCATTCTATGTCCCAACGGGGTTGACGCACCCCCAATCCCCTACACCTTCAAAAAAAAAAAAATGCAATAAGCTTCTTTTTTGCCATATTAAAGGCGGTATAACAAAATAATCAGGATCACAACAATGCGCTCTCGCATTTGAATTCATCTGAAACACAGTTTCAATATAATGCAACAAAGTTATGCGCAAGCTTCCACTTTTAAGAGGAAAGAGGATGATGACAGGCTCAGGATCAGAGGCAGAAAGCACATAAGTTGGGAAAATCGTATAATGCTTTGAGCCGCGTTGAACAAAAAACTGCAGCAAGTTTAAATGACCGTGGAGCTGACACAACCCTGTCATCATAACACCAGTTGGAAAAATGGAAGAAGATAACTTAACTATGCTTCATTTTAAGATGAAGTGCATTTTGAATAGCCTGCATTTATTAAATGATTAATATTACAGTTTTTGATTTTACATTTTACAAAGGAAATGTTTATTTACATTACATTTTTCATCTCCCGCACCCCCTAGCAGCAGCTCATGCACCCCTGGGGGTCCACGCACCACACTTTGGGAATCCCTGATCTAACACATACTTGCTTAGCAACCACAATTCAGCATGTAGCCGTAGGGAGTGGTATCTGCCAGTAGAACACTCACAACAAAACAAGACAACGATCAGTTACTTTTCATCTAAAAAAATATTGAGTGCATTCTTGTCTGCTGAAGGGTGCAAACAGGATTTGAGGATGTTGAGAGGTTGGCCTCTGCAGGGTCTGAGGGGAGCCTGCTATCCTTTATTTTGATGCATTGTTTATTCTCTCTGACACTTTATTTACAATCAAAGTACGCATCATGTATAAATATAAATGTGTACCTCAAAAACTTGCTTACTTGCCATATAAATTATGAATTGTGATTAGGGATGACGCAGATCGATCAGCAACTGATCAGATTGGCCCGATATGATAAAAAAAACGATCGATCGAAAAATTAGATCAAAGGTTAAAATCACCGATCCGATCACATTATACGTACATGTACACGTACAAGTGTTTGTTATGGTGTGATAAACATTCCACGTCCAAAGGTGGCGGTAGTGCGCCGAAACGCTGCCACTTTAAAACAAAGAAGAAGTGTTGTGTTGTGGTCACGCAGCCTGCATACACCTACACACACCCACAACATGTCTGCCATATGGAACTTTATCTAAGTGAGTGATATGTCACACATGCTAGCGGCAATTTATGCAAGCGTTTAGACATTTAGAGAAATGTTAGTGTGAGAGTGAGCAATAATACTATGTTACACTGTACTGTGTAACAATGTGCAATAATGCCACCAATGTTCAGACTGGCATTTTGAGTTTGTTTAGCCTGTTAAATAGGCTCAATTTTTATTTGAATTGTATTTTATACGATATATATGCAACAATAGAGCCATTTAAAATGGATAGTATCAATAAATGAGTGAACTTTCAACATGAAGCTCTTGCCTGTTCTTGACTGTCCTATAGAGGCCATGTTGGCATATTGTTTTCCACAGTGCCACTGCTGCTATGAAGGAATATTAAAGTTACTGCTATGCAATAAATAAAGGTCAATCTAGGTAATCTAGTAGTATCTAGTAAATAAATGATTACAAGGTTAACATAAATGAAACACTATAGGCCTGTGGATGAGTGGATGAATTGATTGGGGGGGGGGAGGAGTAAAATAAAAATATTAATATCGTCCCACGTGATCTATCGTTTTGATCGGTAATCGGTGAGGTGAGGTGATCGGTGATCGGCATCGGTCCCAAAAAAACCCTGATCGGACCACCTCTAATTGTGATGTTAAAAATATTAGTTGTTGATAGTTATTAGTATTAGGGTTGTTCTTATTCTGATACCAGTATCGGAAATTGCTCCGATACTGCTGAAAATTCTGGCATCAGTATTGGCAAGTACTGGAGTCCAGGCATCGATCCGATACCACGTAATTTTTTAAATTAGTAATCTATTTACTGGTTTGCTCTGTTAACCCATAAGAACCCAGACCCAGTTATCCTTAAAGGATGTGTTCTATAAGTGGACCACGTAGAACACATTTCTGATGTTTTTTAAAAAAATACTGCCCCTAAATTTCAAAGATCTGTGAAGTGATATATATTCGTTACAATTGGCATATAGGTATTTATGTTTATGATATTTCTTATTTTAAAATAGAAAAAAACTACACATTTTCTGCTTACAGAGACACAAATTTGCCTTTTTATTTTGCATCTCCATAACATATATCAAAATTTTGACTTTAATTTGTTCAAGAAATTTGGTCAGAACAAGTTAAATGCAATACAGGACACCATATTAACAGATTAGAATTGTTAAATGGGTTTAAACTTAGCCTAGTAACAAAAAATAAGCTTTTTGAAAATTTTCACATTTCTGTTTCCAGTCACAGCCACATTTTGGAGAAGTCCCTTCTTGTCAAAGTCACATGACCACCACACCAGGGTGTTGACTATACATCGCTTAGGGACTTAATGAGTTAAGTTGAAGCACAAAGCTGAATATGGGAGACTCAAGACTTAAAGTGTTTGTTACACGGGTGTCACCATAGGTTCTTATGGGTTAAGCTCTGGCACTGTTTTTCTTCTTTGCCCCTCTTAAAACAGTGGCGCTGTGAGGAATTGATTACGTAACACAGACACAGGTTGACGAGAGGCTTGGAGCTAAGCTAAGTAGCAATATCATGTCGGCGGTGTGGCAATATTTCACACTGGAATCTCCCACCAGTAAGACTGCAGCATGTAAAGTTTGCAAAGATAAAATCTCAAGGGGTGGCACGAGTGTTGCTAATTTTAACGCAAGCGATCTAATTAAACACCTTAAGATGCTTCACCCCAAATAGCACGACAAATTTTCTAAAACAAAAGGGAAAAAGAAGGACGAGCCGCAGCAAACTCTGGAAGCTGCCTTCTAGCAATGAGTAAAATTCCCCAGAGACAGCATAAAAGCAACCAAGATAACAGAAAAAATCCTGGAAGTTATTATCCTGGATGACCAACCCCGTCTGTTGTCAAAAAAGTGTGATTTTGCCGCTTAATGACCACAATCACAGTCATGCAGGTGTAGTATGATATTTTTTATAACATACTGGTATCGGATCGCTACTCAGTATCAGCCGATACCAACAGCACAAGTATTGGAATCGGTATCGGGAGGGAAAAAATGGTATCGGAACACCTCTAATTAGTATCAGTATTGAGTGGAAACAGAATATTTCACAACTGCATCATTAAATATTTGAGTTGGAAAACCTTACATGTATTTGTGTTAACACTCCAAATGTATGGCTTTATACCACTATTTTCTCTTAGCAGGCGACTGACCTAAAAAAAAACAACTTCATTTGACATTTGAAAATGAAAAGAGCCCAAATTCCATGCGGCTGTGTATACAGCATATGAACAGTGAACATCCTGTCCAAACCGTCAAACTTAAACTCCCAGTTCACCACAATAGCAAGCGATCAATAGTAAACACTGCAAGGCATGAAGTCCCAGCCCCCTGAAAATAGATGGAAGAAAAATTCTTGCTTGTCTAAAGGGTTCAGTTCCTTTATAAACAGACGTGGTCCAAATAAAGACCTCTCTGCTGAGCTGATGGTGGAGAACACCAGGTCCACAGCAGCCTGTTGTCAGGGATTAAGTAGCTACTATATTTGCCAGAGAACATCCTGGGCTCAGTATTGCTTCATATAAAGAGGTGACATTCACCCCCGCTCTTACACACGTACAAAGACCTCAGCAGGCTCTCCACACTGCCCAGCGGCCTTTTGACCTGAGTAAACAATTTGATTCATGCGGGTCAGATCAAATTAGGCAGCGGAGCTGACAGCAGCCGCAGTGAGTCAAAGGCTGCCTGTGCAGTTTGTGAACCCTCACAAGGTTTCACTAATTAGGTCTGTGTTCATTTTATACACCAATGAATGGGATGATTCACCATCTGAGCCAGGTGGAAAAAATATACACTGAGTGTTGAAAAATATAATGTAATTTCTGTGTGAAGTACACTGTGAGGCTTCAATAGTATACGTCAATATGTCACACAGGAAGAGGAAGATCCAGTGTCTAAATTCTATTTCCAATTATACTCCATCCATCCATCCTTCCATCCATCCATCCATCCATCCATCCATCCATCCATCCTTCCATCCATCCATCCATCCATCCATCCATCCATCCAACCCACCATCCAGCCATCCATACACTGAGTGTTGAAAAATATAATATAATTCTGTGTGAAGTACACTGTGAGGCTTCAACAGTATACATCAATATGTCACACAGAAAGAGGAAAATCCAGTGTCTAAATTCATTTTTCCAATTATGCTCCATCCATCCATCCATCCATCCATTTTCAGTACCTGGACAGTGGGAAGCGTGAGGAAGAAGAAGACAGCCCTCCAGAAGATAAATGACTCCATATTGATCTGGATCTTTCCCCAGGTCTGGGTCTCTCTACAGCTGGGTAAGCCCCAACCTGTGTACAAGTAGACATGTCAAGTTTCTGAAAAAAATTCTGCAGTTGTGAACTTTGATATTAAAGTGAAACCATGCTGGATCAAAATGTTTATAGCATGTCCGGTTAGCATGCTGAAACATACAGCTGTATATCATCCAGCTAGAAATGAAAATGGATATCATGTCTATGCATGATTTGTCCCAGGTGTAGCCTGTGTATAATAAATAAGAGAGGGCCCAGAATAGAACCCAGGCAAACCCTCAAAAAGCCAGAAGCATGACAGACAGAGGCTAACATAACAGAGAAGGACCTGGCAACATACATGGTCGCCCATAAATTTGGAATTATTGTTTTCAGACACAATCTGTTAATTGTGGTTTCATTTTCATTGTGATATGTTTGGAAGACATTGATTAAAACATTTTTGAGAGGATACACACCTTATCTGTCACGAATAAATCACATTGCCACAATCATTTCATGGAAAGAGGGAAAAGATATTTTATTCCAACTTTATAGGCGACCGTTTATTAAGTTATGGTAACGGATGTACTGTATTTAGTAAATTACATGGAAACACACTAACACAATAATAATGATACATTATTCTTGTATTATGTCTTCTGTTGCTGAAGGAGCCTTGTCAAGTCCAAATAACCCTGATGATGTCATAGTGACGTCGTTAAGGTCATCTCAGTTTGGGTTTGGACTGTAAATTTATGAAAGTCTTTTCTGTCCTTGACACTCAACAAGCTGAGATTGTGGAGTGTAACAGACATTGGTGTTAAGTCTACAGGGGGTCTTATTAAAGATGATTGCATCATGGGAAATGTAGGATCCAGAACTTTTGGAGCTTTACCCATGTCAGGTATTAAAACTCAGAAGAAGCATTCTCTGTAAAGTCGGCCAGATTGATGGAAGTGCTAAATCTAAGTTTTGACTCACAGCTCCTCTACATCAGTGGTTCTCAAATGGGGGTACTTGTACCCCTGGGGTTACGTGAGATTTTAAAATATACATTTAAAAAGTAGCATCCATGCAAAAATCCTTTAAAAATAATTATTTAATAAATATTTTAGGAAAATATAAGTATAAGTTCATAAAATGAATTTTATATTCAGTAGGCTATTCAATTTGATTCTCCTAAAAACCCAGAGTGTCCCCCATACCAGGATGGTTGGACCCAACCTGTCAGCCACCTGGCATCACCTGTCAATCACTGGAAAACTCAAAGATGGAGTCATGGTTGAAGCGTAGCAGTTATAGTTTTAAATGGTTATATGCTCACTGTTTTTACTACATTAGCTTGAATCACTACATTTTAGTGATGAAAAATATTTGCTATGAATTTAGTCATGGATTATTAACATTTAAAATGCTTGAAATAGTTTTTTCTTTCAAATGTTTGAATTTTGTATGTGTTTATCAGTTCCAAAGTTTAATAAATCAGACACTGATGGCACAGCACTCTGTTTTTAACTCTTTCTTTTTTTTCAACCAAAAATGCTTTGACCTGGTTAGGGGGTACTTGGCTGAAAAAATATTTCACAGGGGGTACATCAGTCAAAAAAGGTTGAGAACCACTGGACTACATTATGTGGTCTCAAGATTATGTAATGATATAAGACAATCCTTTATTAGTGACACAGCAGGAAATGTACAGTGTCAGACTAGCAAAGGGGAAAGTGACTTGACAAGAAGCATCAAATTAAAAAAGTAAGAAATAATAACAAAAATAACAACAAAAAAAATGAAGATGCTACCCGAATCTACCCATTATTGTGTCCGTTTTAGAATCTGTAATAGTGGTACAAACACCACCAAACAAATTTGCAAGTCATTAAATATTCACTAAGGTATTAGCAGACAGTGAGACAGGGTGTCAGTGTGCCCCCGGGGTCTGGAACACTTTGCCTAGTTTGTAATCTTGACTTTTTAATGATTTATGAATTATGAATTACATGATGAAGATTTTTTCCCGATTGCATTGGAAGACAAACAGACAGAGTATTGATTTATATTCAAACTAGATATTCAAAAATGATATAAGACGTTCATTAATAGAAAATTACAGAGAGAAATTCATTTCTTTCTTTGTTTCGAATGACTGTAAAATTTTGGGGGTTTCATTATTTTGGACTTTTTATTTTTGGACTTTTTTTTAGATAACATTATTATTAAGTTATTGATGGGATTAATCAATAATGAAAATAATTGCTAGTTGCAATCTTGTTGTTAAAGTCAAACTCATTATGGGTGATTCTCATGAAGCCAGTCTAAGTTCTGTCTGTGAAGATTATAAGGACATACTTTATTAAACTAAATATATTTCACTTGTATATGAATGAACAATATAGCTATACTGAGGCACAATTCATTGTTTTGTGCTAAAATGATATTTTCTATTTCTATTTTCTATATTTTTGATTCACAAATCCATTACTGTAATGCATCCAGATTAAAAATGTCATGGTTTCCCCACACTTATATACAATAAATATTTTATAAAATTTATAAAAAATAAATATACATGTGTTTAAAAATGTATAATTTGACAGAATATAATCAAATATGATGTTTTTTAAAAACGTATAAAAAACAAAATCTGAATGAAAATTGATGAGAAAAATGGTTAAATGTTACGGTAATGATAGAATTGTTTTAATTAAAATATGTGTACATTTTAATCAAATACATGTTGGTGATACCAGCTACCCTTGAGCATATTTAAGTGCTTGCCAAAGAAAAGAAAAAAAACTTTCGTTGTTTTTTTTTATTTCTAATTAATAATGGGTTACGGTAATGAATTTTGCTCACGGTGTCTCTAAAAATGTCAGAAAACACCTTAATTTAAAAAAAAGGTTATAAATTCATATTAAACACTGACTTTAGATTGTATAGCCTATGTTATAAAGGGTCAAATAAATATGTATTCAATGCTCTTGGATTAAAGCCATGAGCTGTACCATGTTCATGAGAATCATAGAGGCAGTTATTGTTGGCTTTGAAAGGGAAATTCACCTGCATGAAGGAGCATTTTGAGTTCTCAGCGGCAGCAGAGAGCTCATCAGCCTCTCACATCTACTTCTTTTCTCATTACGCAAGTAAAACATGAAGCAGAGATCACAGCGAGTTTCTAAGTTTCTACATGTGAAGCGTCGCGAGCATACAATGCTTCTGTTCATGGGATCATGTGAATCTACAGCACGGAGACCTGGAGGGCTGGATCTGGCAAAACCCGCTCGGGAGCCGCAGGCACCGGTGGCTCCTCCAGCCTGGTGTCAGTGTTTGTTTGGCTGAAATAAACACCTTACCTTGTGAGGGGAGAGTCCTGCTCCCTATTCGCTCATATGGAGATGCAACATCAGTTATTCTCCAGAAACAGCGCGGTTCTCCACAGAGGCCCGATCCCGAACGTCCACAGCCCGAGTCTCACAGAAAGGTTGAGAAAGTGAGAAATGACAGCGGGGAGGTGTCACAGAGAGCGACGCGCCGGTACTTGGCGGCTCCGGTAAAGCGTCTCCAGGCTCCGGGCGGCGCACAGCCCGTCTGCCTGCCTCACACACAACTTGGGGCCAGTCAAGTTAGACATGAAGATACAGCTTCCGCTCATCGCTTTCAAAGTAAAACACATGGGTCTGTAGACAAACGTGTTCTAATTCTGCTCAAATGGGGGTACGTGAAGGCCCTCCAGGGGGTTCCGTGAGATTTTAAAATATACATTTAAAAATGTAGCATCCATGCAAAAATCCCTTAAAAATAATTATTGAATAAATATTTTAGGATAATATAAGTATAAAAGAAGAATTTTATATTCTGTAGACTATTCTTTTCTGTCCTTGACACTCAACAAGCTGAGATTGCGGAGTGTAACAGACATTGGTGTTAAGTCTACAGGGGGTCTTATTAAATATGATTGCATCACCAGAACTTTTGGAGCTTTACCTATATCAGGTATTAAAACTCAGAAGAAGCATTCTCTGTACGTGGTACGTGAAGGCACTCCAGGGGGTACGTGAGATTTTAAAATATACATTTAAAAAGAAGCATCCATGCAAAAATCCTTTAAAAATAATTATTTAATAAATATTTTAGGAAAACATAAGTATAAGTTCAAAAAATGAAATTTATATTCAGTAGGCTATTCAATTTCATGATCCTAAAAAACCAGACATTAACATACACAGACACAGTGTAACAGACATTGGTGTTAAGTCTACAGGGGGTCTTATTAAAGACGATTGCATCATGGGAAATGTAGGATCCAGAACTTTTGCAGCTTTAACTATATCAGGTATTAAAACTCAGAAGAAGCATTCTCTGTAAAGTCGGCCAGATTGATGGAAGTGCTAAATCTAAGTTTTAACTCACAACTCCTCTACATCAGTGGTTCTCAAATGGGGGTAGGCGTACCCCTGGAGGTACGTGAAGAAATTCCAGGGGGTATGTGAGATTTTAAAATATACATTTAAAAAGTAGCATCCATGCAAAAATCCTTTAAATATAATTATTTAATAAATATTTATTATTATTCATTAAATATTTTAGGAGAAGATAAGTATAACTTCATAAAATGAATTTGATATTCAGTAGGCTATTCAATTTCCTGATCCTAAAAACCCAGAGTGTCCCCCATACCAGGATTGGACAGGTTGGACCCAACCTGTCATATGCCACCTGGCATCACCTCAAAAACTCAAAGATGGAGTCGTGGTTGAAGCGTAGCAGTTATAGTTTTAAATAGTTATATGCTCACTGTTTTTACTACATTACTATAAATCACTAAATTTTAGTGATGAGAAATATTATATAAATTTAGTCATGGATTATTAACATTTAAAATGTTCAAAATAGTTTTTTTTTTCAGGTGTTTGAATTTTGTATGTGTTTAGTTCCAAAGTTTAATAAATCAGATACTGATGGCACAGCGCTCTGTTTTTAAGTCTTTTTTTTTTAACCAAAAATGCTTTGCCCTGGTTAGGGGGTCCTTGGCTGAAAACATATTTCACAGGGGGAACATCACTGAAAAAAGGTTGAGAACCACTGCTGTAAATGAAGCGTTTTATGTCTGCTTTAGTTGACATGTATCCATATACTCATTTGAATACTAAGTAGTTAAAGACAGGCTGCTCTTACCAAAGAGGCTAACATTTTTTTGTCGTTTCTCCTCTTTGTCCTCCAGTTAAAGCAAACGTAAGATAAAAGCCCAGAGAGCCCATTGAGGGTTAAATGTGAAAGTAGTGGATACTTCATGTTGGGTACATGTGGTAAAGCCAAGCTGGTGCCATAGAGGTGTAAAGCAGCCAGTCTAGGTGGCCTAGACCCTTGGAGCTTACACTAGATTGTGTAACCCCACAAATCACAGGACAACCCGGGTCAGAATTTGGTTCAAAAATTCATGACAGCATCTACATATAAACCTAATTTACCAAAGGTTACTGTTAGAGCCATTTTGTATATTGTGGAGAAGCTGATAAATAATTCAGATATGATTCATAGTTCTTTATTGAGGTTGTAGGAATGCCTATTGGTTAGTAGTAATTGCACTGTTCTTATTGGCTGAGACGTGTGTAACATCATAATTGCATACTTTGTTTTAATTAAGATCATGGAGACGAGGAGAGCACACTAGTTTTTGACCGTGCTCATAATTATAATTATTTTTTGGATTGCTGCAGTTTATTGTTTGTCTTGCTCAAACGAAAGGTTTTCAATAAACCATAAGAAAGAAAGTGTGGAATTTTTTCAGCTTAAGACACGCGTCAACTACATCCTCAAAATAAAAATAAATAAAATAAACGGAGCCACACTAACAGTTACTTTAATCGTGTGTGACAATGTTTGGTTGTGACCAGTGGTGGAGGAAGTATTCAGATCCCTTACTGCAGTAAAAGTACTAACGCCACACTGCAGAATTACTCCACTACAAGTTCTCTTGAGGAGTAGCCGTTTTTATAGGGGTTCATTTACCACTACCTATTCCATCAACAGAGTACCTGAAATACACAAATGCAATGTGATTTAAAACATTGAAAACTACTGAGTACATACAACAAATCAGATTAAGATATCTTGCCTTTTGCCTTTGTAATATATATATATATTTTTTTTTTTTTCTTTTTTTTAATCGTAAAGAGACTTTATGGACACCTTATATATTATTGTATTATTATTGTTGATGCATTTATGTAAGAAGCAGTTTACTGTTTGTCCAGGTAGGGTTCATTTTAACAACTTAATACGCTTTTATGTGGTTTAACTTATAAACATGCATAATCATTTTAAATTGGTTGTATTTTTTCATGTTAAATCTTGACTTGAAAGGTAACTAAAGCTTGTAACTAAATGTAGTGTAATGAAATGTACCAAATTATTTTTTAATATTGCAAGTTTGTTGAGTAAATGTTGATTTTTTATTATGTGCAGCTTTACTTAAAAACATGCTTTAATTTTGAAGGAAATATCTGCTAATTTCCGGCAGCCACCTGGTTGTCTATGGCTGCTTGACGTAAGGCTGCGTAGGCGAGCCTGATGACCAGCCCCTGTCCCGTGTGGTGTGGAGGAGATGAAGCAGTCATCTCCATCAGTTCAGTCTCCTGTAGTCAGTGTGTCCTGTCAGTGCTCTAGAGTCTGTCTAACACTAGACCAGGGGTCCGTAACCTTTACTAACTAAAGAGCCATTGTTGGCCAAAAAAGAGAAAAATATCACAATGGAGCCGCATACCTTATTTTGAGCCTTACTATGAAGAGGTCTCAAACTCAAACTAGAAAATTTCTAAAGAAATTTTGATTGTGTGCTTGCCTCTGGCCCTTGATTCTCGTTGATTAAATCAGCAGTTAAACAGGGACTCTGTCCTGAGTTCACAGACACCTCGTACAAGTCTTTAGGACAAACGGTTCATTAGTTAGTAAAAGGGGGCGTGGTCAATCAAAAGGGGCGGGGTAATCAACCACCAATTTAACAGGAACTCTATGTCGAGTAATCTGACACCTTATACAATTTTCTAGGACAAACAGTTTATTAGTTATGAAAGGGGGCGTGGTTAATCAAAAAGGGCGGGAATTTATTAAATATTGTTATGTAGAACTGGTCAGTGATGAACCATCATCATGCATGACACCTTTGAGCGAGAGTGGACAATGTATGGTCAAGTTATAAGGTCTCATGCTTTTTGAAAAAAACGCCATGTCCGTTAAGTTAGAATGTCTGTCTTGGAGGTGGGAGGGGGGTAGGGGGAGGCTTTGGTAGGTAAGCAACCAGTTGGCCAGGTGGATCTGACCAATCAGAGCACAGCAATCAAGCCGACGACCGCCGTGAACGTCATGAAACAACCGTTGTTGTTTTTTAGATGATGCCGCCGCTCCCAGCTGTCAGCAGTAAACTGAAAAGGCACCCACGTGGAGGGCTGGAAAATGACCAATCATAAGAGGCCCGGGGGTCAGCCTTGGCCCCGCCCCGCCCCAATGTGTCAAAAGTCCTCGCTCCGCTCGCGCAGAGCGCAATAGTAAATCCTGTCCGCTGGCGGTACTCGGCCGCTCTGGCTCTTGTCTGAGGTAAGAAGACACGTTTTTATTTACTGTATATTTCGCTAGCATACTACCGTTACAATTGTGCCTTATAATGTTAGCATTTTCATATTTGAACTTTTAAACTACTGTCGAAAATATGTGTTTGTGAAATGTAGTTGCAAGTTATTTGAGTTTCATTTGGAAGATGTTTGTCATTTTATTTTGCTAATTTATTCGCGGCTACTGGTCTTAGGTCTGAGCTCGCGCTCTCTAGCGAGCTAGCTTAAGCAACATGTCGAAGCACATTTATAAATGGTCCGTCGAGGCAGAATATCTTCACAGTTACTCCATGTTACAGTTACCATGATGCTAACAGTTGTTATAACAGTAGATGTGTCTGGTGTTAGCAAACACTATTGATTCTAAGAGTGCATTGCATGGTTTGATGTTGGCCACAACAGTTTATGATTGCTGTGTTTTGTCTTGCGTCTATCTGGGAAGGTGTCATTATGGTAATAATAATATAATAATGCTAAAAAATTGCTAGCTTATGCTATTTTCCTTGATTAATGTCGTCTAAATGCCATTTTTAATGTAGGGTTTGTGAACAATGTTGGCATGACTAATTTTTTTTAACTCTGATATGTAGCTAATTGTATGTGGATTTTGATGGTAGCTTCTTGATAATAGTCCTGTTTTTTGTGAGGATGTTTTGGTATTCTTATGTAATAAGGTGTAATAGTAATACCAATGTCATACTCATCAATGGCTAAATTTGAACATTCGGTGTATTTGGATAATATTAAACTGAAACTCATGTCACTTGGTAATGAGAGGTTAAAAAGAAAAGATAATCATGGGGATATACATTTAACCATGAAGTCAGGGCTGTAAAAATTTACTGTAATGATGAACTGGTAGTTTACTTCACCATTTAAAATTTACATTGTGTCAATGTCAATGTTACTCACTACTGTTAGCAGATTATTACCCAAACTATTACCATTTCTTTTTTCCAATTTGTCATGTCAACTGGTACCTGAAGTATGTGTTCCTATGACTAATATTAATGTAGCATTTTCGTTGTAGGCTTTAATCCTGTTTTCTTCTGATATTAATACTGCAGTACTATTTTGATAATAGGGGTTATTGTGTAATAAGGTGTATTTGTAATACCAGAGTCATAGCCATTAATGGCTTAAATTTAGTATAGGGTGCATTTGGGTACTATTACACTGGAAGC
This sequence comes from Centropristis striata, assembly GCF_030273125.1. Taxonomy (NCBI): domain Eukaryota; kingdom Metazoa; phylum Chordata; class Actinopteri; order Perciformes; family Serranidae; genus Centropristis; species Centropristis striata. Next base: position 20,561,673 of record NC_081518.1, read on the forward strand.
TTTTGAAAGTATTCGCCACTATTATCAGATTATTACCTAACTATTACCATGGTGTTACCGAGCTGTGGTGTCAGTAGAATTATCAACCTATCCATTCATATTCATCTTCTTTGCAAGCTTTAATCCTGTTTTTCACCTCACAGATTTACAGCTTGACCATTTATTTACTGGTGAGTGTTTGTCAAAGACTGTTATTAACATAAACTATTTTCATAAATTATGTATTATTACTTTTTTAAACCCTTGTGTGGTCCTCCCTTTTTGACCCCTGAGGACCATGGGTCCTCATGGTCAAGTTATAAGGTCTCATGCTTTTTGAAAAGCATTTTTCAGGGGAAAAAAGTAAAAAAAAAACCTGGATATTTTTTTCAATAGTAATAGTGGAAAAAAATAATTCTTGATTGGAATGCACAGAGTAGGTCATGTCAACTTTTAGTGAAACTTATGTTTTGATATTTGTATATTTGAATAAAATTGACCAATAATAATGAAAAAAAAAGAAAATGAAATATATTTTTTTGGGTCATGAACTCATGACCAAAAAAATTATATTTCATCTTAAAAGGTGAAAAAAAAGTTGGTAATATTTTCTTCTACATTTCCTAAAACCAGTCTAATGTCATGAGGTCCTTTTTGACCCCTGGTGACCATGGGTGCTATAAAAATGTATAAAACACATAAAAAATGTATGAAGAAAGTTAAAATTTATATTATCTATAAAGGATGCAGAGGGGCACATATGCTGAAAATTTTCTATGTTTCTAGAGGTGCTATATGTGTATTTAATCCAAATTATTACATTCAGCTTCATACTGATTTTTATGAATAAATGATACATTAATTCAGTTATTTAAAACATTAATAACACATTATTGTTACATTGCTGCAATGCTCACGGTTGTCATCCTGTTCTAGATAAACACTACTTCACCTAAGAGACTTGAGTATCCAGTTCTTCGTTGACCTTCAGCATTCAGTTGTCTTCACCTTTTCAGGTAAGCAATTTAAAAAAAATGCTTCTGTAATGTTGAGAAACACTGAAATTATTATCTATAAAGAACTTTTAACCACTGTTCTGTGATGTCATGTATAGTGATATACAAATATATTTGAAGGAACGGTGTATTTGGGATAACAGTGTTTCCCACAGACCAGGTAGCAATGTGTGGTGCTCCACTGACAACGGTGGGGGATTCGAGTGTCACAGTGTCATGGAGTCATAATTATTCAGTCAGTTCTTTAAAAGTAAGTTCTTTAAGAGAAGACGACTAAAAACATTTTTACCAGAACCCTGCCTGGTTTCATTCCTCACCACAACTAGTTCAATCTTTAGATTCTGTGAATCAGGAATGATTTGCACAAAACAACTTCAATTGGAGGTTTTTATTTCAAATAATTAACCTAATTAGACCTACCTCAACCAATAACCTGTTTTAACTTTTTGGGTAAAATAAATTAATGTAATAATTAATAATAAATAATAGTAATAGTTAATAAATATATTAACACAAATATGCATGGCTTGCATGCCCTATCAGAACACCTAATTTTTCTTGGCTTCCTGAAAAACAACTCAAGTGCTCTCTCATAAGGGACCTCCTTGGGTTCGGGCCCATTTGTGGAAAGTTTTACAGAAGCCTACAGAACAAGACCAAAAAAACATAAAAAGAATAATAAAACCGCAAACAGCCACAGACAAATCAGAATTAAAATACTTTACCCACTCTTGTTGTTTTAAATTTAAAGTCTAAACTTATCTGTTTCCACCTCACCTTTTGTTTCAGCAGCTGCCTGTCTTACAGGAGCATTTTGTCTGCTGTCCTCTATTTCTCCCTGAGCACCACTGTTTGATGCCTATAGAACATTCAGATAAATTAACGTTTACTATCCACAGCCATTTGACTGTTCAACTTTGTTTCAGACTGATACTTCCTCATGCTGCTCCTTGTCCCCTTGACGAGGCCGTTTTTGCCGTATAAAAAATCTTTCAATACTCATCTCATCTGGATTAAAGCAGGAAACATTCAAAAAAGGACTGATAACAACAATAATAATATTAATAATAACAACTTAAAAAATGTGGTCTATTCTTTTTGATTTGACTGTGGTCATCGTAGTCTATCTCAAATATTAGGGCTGTAAAGTCCTAAATTCTTTTAATATATCACTTTATTAACATTTTAAACATTTTTAGGCAAGAAAGTAGCCGTTTAGATCCCCAGTGCTTCGTTAATTTGTCTAAATACCAGCTGTTTACAATTTGGTTCGGACGAATTCGGCGCTACTCAAGCTAGCTGTCGTGAGCAACTCACTTCCGGTTACATCCACAAAAATAAAACGCCTGTTGCCCTTTATAACGATAGAATTTTTGCTTTTACTTTGAAAACAGGAAGCGAACCTACCCTCGATGTAGCTAGCTTGAAGCAGCCGTTTTGACTGCTCTCGTCCCGTTAACGGCATTTGCGACAACCATTCAATATGCCTTAACGTTACCGGAGAGTCTTGACAGCTCTGAGATCAGCCCGGTTCATTGTAAAACTTTTATTTATTGGTGTGAATGTGGTGTTTTAGGCTAACGTTATAGACCCCAAAGCAGCGCTGCTCTTCTGTCATCATTTTGTGGCGGTCGGTCTCCATTCTGTGGCGGTGCGCCACAGAATGGTCTATGTGTGGGAAACACTGGATAATCAATATTATTAGTGTTATTCATGTATTTATTTATTTTTAAATCAGAGAATGGGGGGAAAATAGATTATTAGTACAAAAACTAGTAACTAGTAAAAAAAAATTGGTAACAATAATGTTCATTCATTAATTGACGCTTGGTCAAACTCTCATCTTATTAAGTATTGCTGTCTCATTAACATGTATTAATTTATTTTGTAGGCTAAAACCAGAGAAGCCATCACCATGTTGTTGTTTGTTGTATTTCACATTATGCAGATTTTTCAGCATGTGGTCCTCAATATATAGTATAGAAGTCACTGCATTTTCTGACTTTTCCAGGTTTCCTGTGTCCAGCATCTTCAAGACAGACTAAGCTAACTTTTCATATTTTTTGCACATTTATATTTAGGTTAGGTTAGGAATAGGTTAGGTTTATAGTAGAGTATTTAGTTTGTATAGTTTAGCTTTTTATGCTGGTCTAGGGACAGTTAAGTTAGCAAATTAATTTAGTTCAGATCACTTACAGTTGCATATTATTGTTACAATTGTGTTATTTTGTGAGTTATTGTTGTACAGGCTATTGTATATTGCAGTACCAAGTGAGATGAGGAAGACCACTGCTTCCAAGATGCCGCTCAGAAAGTGCGTTGGACAAGTCTCGACCTTGCAGATCCTGCCCCACTTAGCCCAACCACTTCCGACCATGGGGTACCTCAAAGACCTCCGTCAACCAGCCGGCTGTGGATGATGGATAACGGACCCACAACTCCTTCTCCAGTCTACAAGGTATGGGTTTGTTTTTTTCCCCATCACAGTGGACACAGACATGGCCTGATAATACAATCTGCTGTCTTAACTACTTCCTTTGAATAATAAAATATTAATTCACAATTGAGTATTTATAATGTATGAATACATTTGGTATTGTGTGTCATCAGGTTCTGAAAATACAGACACCCCCACAGTCCAAGAACAGGTGGATGACCTCTGGACCCACTTGCGCCCGTTCACCAGTTGAAAAGATAAGCTTTTTTAAAAATTCTTCAATAGTTAATTCTGCACAAAGTGATACACAAAACATTGTCTGTATTCCATTTCAACAAACACAAACATGAAATGTATATTTAAATACATGACTTAATGCAAGTCAATCATACTAAACATCATCTTTTTTTTTGTTTAAACCAACCATTGCACACACTTCCATCCAAGGAGAGGTTACATCTTGATGGTAACTTTTTAGATTAACAAAACTTTTGTGATATTTGTAATTGTTGTTGCTGGGGAGGGGGCGGAGAGGGTAAGTCTAAACATTGCATGCAAGAGACCAACACCGGTGTCTCAGGGGAAAGCTATCTGTATACACAACTATCAATCTACTTGGTTGCTTCAAAATTTTACGATAGTTTTGCAAATCCTGACCCAGAGAGAAGCACATCAAAGAAACAAAAAAAGCAATGGTAGATTTTCAAGGCCTTTCAATGACATTAACATTATTTTCAATGACATTCATTTTGCAATTAACATTAGTTTTATCTTCTAAAACATAACTATAATGACATTCAAATGTAGATTACCACAAACACAATAATAAACTCACTCTCACTCAAGTCTCACTTTTACTTTAAATTCTAATCCCATTTAAAGAAATTGATACTATATAGTATTTTTCATGTGAATTTATGTAAAACAAAGAGAATAGAAAAGAAAAGTCTAAAACTAAGAAGTGATCTTCCTCGTCTCACATGGTCTCTCAACGACACAGTCGCCGGTTCGCATGGTCTCGGTGGCAGTCGCCGGTTCGCATGGTTTCAGTGGCAGTCGCAGGTTCGCATGGTTTCAGTGGCAGTCGCAGGTTCGCATAGTCTCAGTGGCAGTCGCAGGTTCGCATGGTCTCAGTTGCAGTCGCCGGTTCACATGCTCTCAGTGGCAGTCGCCGGTTTGCATGGTCTCAGTGGCAGTCGCCGGTTCGCATGGTCTCAGTGGCAGAGTTACTGATTCGCATGGTCTCAGAGGCAGAGTTATTGGTTCGCATGGTCTCAGAGGCAGAGTTACTGGTTCACATTATCTCAGCGACAGAGTCACCGGTTCACATGGTCTCTCAGCGACAGAGTCGCCGGTTCGCATGGTCTCGGTGGCAGTCGCCGGTTCGCATGGTCTCAGTAGCAGTCGCCGGTTCGCATGGTCTCACTGGCAGTCGCCGGTTCGCATGGTCTCAGTGGCAGTCGCCGGTTCGCATGGTCTTAGCAGGACAGTTACTGGTTTGCATGGTCTCAGATGCAGAGTTACTGGTTCACTTGGTCTCAGCGACAAAGTTACTGCTTCACATGGTCTCAGCGGCAGAGTTACTGGTTCACATTGTCTCAGCGACAGAGTCACCGGTTCACATGGTCTCTCAGCGACACAGTCGCCGGTTCGCATGGTCTCGGTGGCAGTCGCCGGTTCACATGGTCTCAGTAGCAGTCGCCAGTTCGCATGGTCTCAGTGGCAGTCGCCGGTTCGCATGGTCTCAGTAGCAGTCGCCGGTTAGCGTGGTCTCAGTGGCAGTCGCCAGTTCGCATTGGTCTTAGCAGGAGAGTTACTGGTTCACATGGTCTCAGCGGCAGAGTTACTGGTTCATATGGTCTCAGCGACAGAGTCACCGCTTCACATGGTCTCAGCGACAAAGTTACTGCTTCACATGGTCTCAGCGGCAGAGTTACTGGTTCACATGGTCTCAGCGACAGAGTCACCGGTTCACATGGTCTCTCAGCGACACAGTCGCCGGTTCGCATGGTCTTAGCAGGAGAGTTACTGGTTTGCATGGTCTCAGAGGCAGAGTTACTGGTTCACATGGTCTCAGCGACAGAGTTACTGGTTCATATGGTCTCAGCGACAAAGTTACTGCTTCACATGATCTCAGCGGCAGAGTTACTGGTTCACATGGTCTCAGCGACAGAGTCACCGGTTCACATGGTCTCTCAGCGACACAGTCGCCGGTTCGCATGGTCTCGGTGGCAGTCGCCGGTTCACATGGTCTCAGTAGCAGTCGCCGGTTCGCATGGTCTCAGTGGCAGTCGCCGGTTCGCATGGTCTTAGCAGGAGAGTTACTGGTTTGCATGGTCTCAGAGGTAGAGTTACTGGTTTGCATGGTCTCAGAGGCAGAGTTACTGGTTCACATGGTCTCAGCGACAAAGTTACTGCTTCACATGGTCTCAGCGGCAGAGTTACTGGTTCACATGGTCTCAGCGACAGAGTCACCGGTTCACATGGTCTCTCAGCGACACAGTCGCCGGTTCGCATGGTCTCGGTGGCAGTCGCCGGTTCGCATGGTCTCAGTAGCAGTCGCAGGTTCGCATGGTCTCAGTGGCAGTCGCCGGTTCGCATGGTCTTAGCAGGACAGTTACTGGTTTGCATGGTCTCAGATGCAGAGTTACTGGTTCACATGGTCTAAGCGACAAAGTTACTGCTTCACATGGTCTCAGCGGCAGAGTTACTGGTTCACATGGTCTCAGCGACAGAGTCACCGGTTCACATGGTCTCTCAGCGACACAGTCGCCGGTTCGCATGGTCTCGGTGGCAGTCGCCAGTTCACATGGTCTCAGTAGCAGTCGCCGGTTCGCATGGTCTCAGTGGCAGTCGCCGGTTCGCATGGTCTTAGCAGGAGAGTTACTGGTTTGCATGGTCTCAGAGGCAGAGTTACTGGTTCACATGGTCTCAGCGACAAAGTTACTGCTTCACATGGTCTCAGCGGCAGAGTTACTGGTTCACATGGTCTCAGCGACAGAGTCACCGGTTCACATGGTCTCTCAGCGACACAGTCGCCGGTTCGCATGGTCTCGGTGGCAGTCGCCGGTTCGCATGGTCTCAGTAGCAGTCGCAGGTTCGCATGGTCTCAGTGGCAGTCGCCGGTTCGCATGGTCTTAGCAGGACAGTTACTGGTTTGCATGGTCTCAGATGCAGAGTTACTGGTTCACATGGTCTAAGCGACAAAGTTACTGCTTCACATGGTCTCAGCGGCAGAGTTACTGCTTCACATGGTCTCAGCGACAGAGTCACCGGTTCACATGGTCTCTCAGCGACACAGTCGCCGGTTCGCATGGTCTCGGTGGCAGTCGCCGGTTCACATGGTCTCAGTAGCAGTCGCCGGGTCGCATGGTCTCAGTGGCAGTCACCGGTTCGCATGGTCTTAGCAGGAGAGTTACTGGTTTGCATGGTCTCAGAGGCAGAGTTACTGGTTCACATGGTCTCAGCGACAAAGTTACTGGTTCACATGGTCTCAGCGGCAGAGTTACTGGTTCATATGGTCTCAGCGACAGAGTCACCGGTTCACATGGTCTCTCAGCGACACAGTCGCCGGTTCGCATGGTCTCGGTGGCAGTCGCCGGTTCGCATGGTCTCAGTGGCAGTCGCCGGTTCGCATGGTCTTAGCAGGAGAGTTACTGGTTTGCATGGTCTCAGAGGCAGAGTTACTGGTTCACATGGTCTCAGCGACAAAGTTACTGGTTCACATGGTCTCAGCGACAGAGTCACCGGTTCACATGGTCTCTCAGCGACACAGTCGCCGGTTCGCATGGTCTCGGTGGCAGTCGCCGGTTCGCATGGTCTCAGTAGCAGTCGCAGGTTCGCATGGTCTCAGTGGCAGTCGCCGGTTCGCATGGTCTTAGCAGGACAGTTACTGGTTTGCATGGTCTCAGATGCAGAGTTACTGGTTCACATGGTCTAAGCGACAAAGTTACTGCTTCACATGGTCTCAGCGGCAGAGTTACTGGTTCACATGGTCTCAGCGACAGAGTCACCGGTTCACATGGTCTCTCAGCGACAGAGTCGCCGGTTCGCATGGTCTCGGTGGCAGTCGCCGGTTCACATGGTCTCAGTAGCAGTCGCCGGTTCGCATGGTCTCAGTGGCAGTCGCCGGTTCGCATGGTCTTAGCAGGAGAGTTACTGGTTTGCATGGTCTCAGAGGCAGAGTTACTGGTTCACATGGTCTCAGCGACAGAGTCACCGGTTCACATGGTCTCTCAGCGACACAGTCGCCGGTTCGCATGGTCTTGGTGGCAGTCGCCGGTTCACATGGTCTCAGTAGCAGTCGCCGGTTCGCATGGTCTCAGTGGCAGTCGCCGGTTCGCATGGTCTTAGCAGGAGAGTTACTGGTTTGCATGGTCTCAGAGGCAGAGTTACTGGTTCACATGGTCTCAGCGACAAAGTTACTGCTTCACATGGTCTCAGCGGCAGAGTTACTGGTTCACATGGTCTCAGCGACAGAGTCACCGGTTCACATGGTCTCTCAGCGACACTGTCGCCGGTTCGCATGGTCTCGGTGGCAGTCGCCGGTTCGCATGGTCTCAGTAGCAGTCGCAGGTTCGCATGGTCTCAGTGGCAGTCGCCGGTTCGCATGGTCTTAGCAGGACAGTTACTGGTTTGCATGGTCTCAGATGCAGAGTTACTGGTTCACATGGTCTAAGCGACAAAGTTACTGCTTCACATGGTCTCAGCGGCAGAGTTACTGCTTCACATGGTCTCAGCGACAGAGTCACCGGTTCACATGGTCTCTCAGCGACACAGTCGCCGGTTCGCATGGTCTCGGTGGCAGTCGCCGGTTCACATGGTCTCAGTAGCAGTCGCCGGGTCGCATGGTCTCAGTGGCAGTCGCCGGTTCGCATGGTCTTAGCAGGAGAGTTACTGGTTTGCATGGTCTCAGAGGCAGAGTTACTGGTTCACATGGTCTCAGCGACAAAGTTACTGGTTCACATGGTCTCAGCGGCAGAGTTACTGGTTCATATGGTCTCAGCGACAGAGTCACCGGTTCACATGGTCTCTCAGCGACACAGTCGCCGGTTCGCATGGTCTCGGTGGCAGTCGCCGGTTCACATGGTCTCAGTAGCAGTCGCCGGTTCGCATGGTCTCAGTGGCAGTCCCCGGTTCGCATGGTCTTAGCAGGAGAGTTACTGGTTCACATGGTCTCAGCGACAAAGTTACTGGTTCACATGGTCTCAGCGGCAGAGTTACTGGTTCACATGGTCTCAGCGACAGAGTCACCGGTTCACATGGTCTCTCAGCGACACAGTCGCCGGTTCGCATGGTCTCGGTGGCAGTCGCCGGTTCGCATGGTCTCAGTAGCAGTCGCAGGTTCGCATGGTCTCAGTGGCAGTCGCCGGTTCGCATGGTCTTAGCAGGACAGTTACTGGTTTGCATGGTCTCAGATGCAGAGTTACTGGTTCACATGGTCTAAGCGACAAAGTTACTGCTTCACATGGTCTCAGCGGCAGAGTTACTGGTTCACATGGTCTCAGCGACAGAGTCACCGGTTCACATGGTCTCTCAGCGACAGAGTCGCCGGTTCGCATGGTCTCGGTGGCAGTCGCCGGTTCACATGGTCTCAGTAGCAGTCGCCGGTTCGCATGGTCTCAGTGGCAGTCGCCGGTTCGCATGGTCTTAGCAGGAGAGTTACTGGTTTGCATGGTCTCAGAGGCAGAGTTACTGGTTCACATGGTCTCAGCGACAGAGTCACCGGTTCACATGGTCTCTCAGCGACACAGTCGCCGGTTCGCATGGTCTCGGTGGCAGTCGCCGGTTCACATGGTCTCAGTAGCAGTCGCCGGTTCGCATGGTCTCAGTGGCAGTCGCCGGTTCGCATGGTCTCAGCAGGAGAGTTACTGGTTTGCATGGTCTCAGAGGCAGAGTTACTGGTTCACATGGTCTCAGCGACAAAGTTACTGCTTCACATGGTCTCAGCGGCAGAGTTACTGGTTCACATGGTCTCAGCGACAGAGTCACCGGTTCACATGGTCTCTCAGCGACATAGTCGCCGGTTCGCATGGTCTCGGTGGCAGTCGCCGGTTCGCATGGTCTCAGTAGCAGTCGCAGGTTCGCATGGTCTCAGTGGCAGTCGCCGGTTCGCATGGTCTTAGCAGGACAGTTACTGGTTTGCATGGTCTCAGATGCAGAGTTACTGGTTCACATGGTCTAAGCGACAAAGTTACTGCTTCACATGGTCTCAGCGGCAGAGTTACTGGTTCACATGGTCTCAGCGACAGAGTCACCGGTTCACATGGTCTCTCAGCGACACAGTCGCCGGTTCGCATGGTCTCGGTGGCAGTCGCCGGTTCACATGGTCTCAGTAGCAGTCGCCGGGTCGCATGGTCTCAGTGGCAGTCGCCGGTTCGCATGGTCTTAGCAGGAGAGTTACTGGTTTGCATGGTCTCAGATGCAGAGTTACTGGTTCACATGGTCTCAGCGACAAAGTTACTGCTTCACATGGTCTCAGCGGCAGAGTTACTGTTTCACATGGTCTCAGCGACAGAGTCACCGGTTCACATGGTCTCTCAGCGACACAGTCGCCGGTTCGCATGGTCTCGGTGGCAGTCGCCGGTTCACATGGTCTCAGTAGCAGTCGCCGGTTCGCATGGTCTCAGTGGCAGTCGCCGGTTCGCATGGTCTTAGCAGGAGAGTTACTGGTTTGCATGGTCTCAGAGGCAGAGTTACTGGTTCACATGGTCTCAGCGACAGAGTTACTGGTTCATATGGTCTCAGCGACAGAGTCACCGGTTCACATGGTCTCTCAGCGACACAGTCGCCGGTTCGCATGGTCTCGGTGGCAGTCGCCAGTTCATATGGTCTCAGTAGCAGTCGCCGGGTCGCATGGTCTCAGTGGCAGTCGCCGGTTCGCATGGTCTTAGCAGGAGAGTTACTGGTTTGCATGGTCTCAGAGGCAGAGTTACTGGTTCACATGGTCTCAGCGACAAAGTTACTGGTTCACATGGTCTCAGCGGCAGAGTTACTGGTTCATATGGTCTCAGCGACAGAGTCACCGGTTCACATGGTCTCTCAGCGACACAGTCGCCGGTTCGCATGGTCTCGGTGGCAGTCGCCGGTTCACATGGTCTCAGTAGCAGTCGCCGGTTCGCATGGTCTCAGTGGCAGTCGCCGGTTCGCATGGTCTTAGCAGGAGAGTTACTGGTTTGCATGGTCTCAGAGGCAGAGTTACTGGTTCACATGGTCTCAGCGACAAAGTTACTGCTTCACATGGTCTCAGCGGCAGAGTTACTGGTTCACATGGTCTCAGCGACAGAGTCACCGGTTCACATGGTCTCTCAGCGACATAGTCGCCGGTTCGCATGGTCTCGGTGGCAGTCGCCGGTTCGCATGGTCTCAGTAGCAGTCGCAGGTTCGCATGGTCTCAGTGGCAGTCGCCGGTTCGCATGGTCTTAGCAGGACAGTTACTGGTTTGCATGGTCTCAGATGCAGAGTTACTGGTTCACATGGTCTAAGCGACAAAGTTACTGCTTCACATGGTCTCAGCGGCAGAGTTACTGGTTCACATGGTCTCAGCGACAGAGTCACCGGTTCACATGGTCTCTCAGCGACACAGTCGCCGGTTCGCATGGTCTCGGTGGCAGTCGCCGGTTCACATGGTCTCAGTAGCAGTCGCCGGGTCGCATGGTCTCAGTGGCAGTCGCCGGTTCGCATGGTCTTAGCAGGAGAGTTACTGGTTTGCATGGTCTCAGATGCAGAGTTACTGGTTCACATGGTCTCAGCGACAAAGTTACTGCTTCACATGGTCTCAGCGGCAGAGTTACTGTTTCACATGGTCTCAGCGACAGAGTCACCGGTTCACATGGTCTCTCAGCGACACAGTCGCCGGTTCGCATGGTCTCGGTGGCAGTCGCCGGTTCACATGGTCTCAGTAGCAGTCGCCGGTTCGCATGGTCTCAGTGGCAGTCGCCGGTTCGCATGGTCTTAGCAGGAGAGTTACTGGTTCACATGGTCTCAGCGGCAGAGTTACTGGTTCACATGGTCTCAGCGACAGAGTCACCGGTTCACATGGTCTCTCAGCGACACAGTCGCTGGTTCGCATGGTCTCGGTGGCAGTCGCCGGTTCACATGGTCTCAGTAGCAGTCGCCGGTTCGCATGGTCTCAGTGGCAGTCGCCGGTTCGCATGGTCTTAGCAGGAGAGTTACTGGTTTGCATGGTCTCAGAGGCAGAGTTACTGGTTCACATGGTCTCAGCGACAAAGTTACTGCTTCACATGGTCTCAGCGGCAGAGTTACTGGTTCACATGGTCTCAGCGACAGAGTCACCGGTTCACATGGTCTCTCAGCGACACAGTCGCCGGTTCGCATGGTCTCGGTGGCAGTCGCCGGTTCGCATGGTCTCAGTAGCAGTCGCAGGTTCGCATGGTCTCAGTGGCAGTCGCCGGTTCGCATGGTCTTAGCAGGACAGTTACTGCTTCACATGGTCTCAGCGGCAGAGTTACTGCTTCACATGGTCTCAGCGACAGAGTCACCGGTTCACATGGTCTCTCAGCGACACAGTCGCCGGTTCGCATGGTCTCGGTGGCAGTCGCCGGTTCACATGGTCTCAGTAGCAGTCGCCGGGTCGCATGGTCTCAGTGGCAGTCGCCGGTTCGCATGGTCATAGCAGGAGAGTTACTGGTTTGCATGGTCTCAGAGGCAGAGTTACTGGTTCACATGGTCTCAGCGACAAAGTTACTGGTTCACATGGTCTCAGCGGCAGAGTTACTGGTTCATATGGTCTCAGCGACAGAGTCACCGGTTCACATGGTCTCTCAGCGACACAGTCGCCGGTTCGCATGGTCTCGGTGGCAGTCGCCGGTTCACATGGTCTCAGTAGCAGTCACCGGTTCGCATGGTCTCAGTGGCAGTCGCCGGTTCGCATGGTCTTAGCAGGAGAGTTACTGGTTTGCATGGTCTCAGAGGCAGAGTTACTGGTTCACATGGTCTCAGCGACAAAGTTACTGGTTCACATGGTCTCAGCGGCAGAGTTACTGGTTCACATGGTCTCAGCGACAGAGTCACCGGTTCACATGGTCTCTCAGCGACACAGTCGCCGGTTCGCATGGTCTCGGTGGCAGTCGCCGGTTCGCATGGTCTCAGTAGCAGTCGCAGGTTCGCATGGTCTCAGTGGCAGTCACCGGTTCGCATGGTCTTAGCAGGACAGTTACTGGTTTGCATGGTCTCAGATGCAGAGTTACTGGTTCACATGGTCTAAGCGACAAAGTTACTGCTTCACATGGTCTCAGCGGCAGAGTTACTGGTTCACATGGTCTCAGCGACAGAGTCACCGGTTCACATGGTCTCTCAGCGACAGAGTCGCCGGTTCGCATGGTCTCGGTGGCAGTCACCGGTTCACATGGTCTCAGTAGCAGTCGCCGGTTCGCATGGTCTCAGTGGCAGTCGCCGGTTCGCATGGTCTTAGCAGGAGAATTACTGGTTTGCATGGTCTCAGAGGCAGAGTTACTGGTTCACATGGTCTCAGCGACAGAGTCACCGGTTCACATGGTCTCTCAGCGACACAGTCGCCGGTTCGCATGGTCTCGGTGGCAGTCGCCGGTTCACATGGTCTCAGTAGCAGTCGCCGGTTCGCATGGTCTCAGTGGCAGTCGCCGGTTCGCATGGTCTTAGCAGGAGAGTTACTGGTTTGCATGGTCTCAGAGGCAGAGTTACTGGTTCACATGGTCTCAGCGACAAAGTTACTGCTTCACATGGTCTCAGCGGCAGAGTTACTGGTTCACATGGTCTCAGCGACAGAGTCACCGGTTCACATGGTCTCTCAGCGACACAGTCGCCGGTTCGCATGGTCTCGGTGGCAGTCGCCGGTTCGCATGGTCTCAGTAGCAGTCGCAGGTTCGCATGGTCTCAGTGGCAGTCGCCGGTTCGCATGGTCTTAGCAGGACAGTTACTGGTTTGCATGGTCTCAGATGCAGAGTTACTGGTTCACATGGTCTAAGCGACAAAGTTACTGCTTCACATGGTCTCAGCGGCAGAGTTACTGGTTCACATGGTCTCAGCGACAGAGTCACCGGTTCACATGGTCTCTCAGCGACAGAGTCGCCGGTTCGCATGGTCTCGGTGGCAGTCGCCGGTTCACATGGTCTCAGTAGCAGTCGCCGGTTCGCATGGTCTCAGTGGCAGTCGCCGGTTCGCATGGTCTTAGCAGGAGAGTTACTGGTTTGCATGGTCTCAGAGGCAGAGTTACTGGTTCACATGGTCTCAGCGACAGAGTCACCGGTTCACATGGTCTCTCAGCGACACAGTCGCCGGTTCGCATGGTCTCGGTGGCAGTCGCCGGTTCACATGGTCTCAGTAGCAGTCGCCGGTTCGCATGGTCTCAGTGGCAGTCGCCGGTTCGCATGGTCTCAGCAGGAGAGTTACTGGTTTGCATGGTCTCAGAGGCAGAGTTACTGGTTCACATGGTCTCAGCGACAAAGTTACTGCTTCACATGGTCTCAGCGGCAGAGTTACTGGTTCACATGGTCTCAGCGACAGAGTCACCGGTTCACATGGTCTCTCAGCGACACAGTCGCCGGTTCGCATGGTCTCGGTGGCAGTCGCCGGTTCGCATGGTCTCAGTAGCAGTCGCAGGTTCGCATGGTCTCAGTGGCAGTCGCCGGTTCGCATGGTCTTAGCAGGACAGTTACTGGTTTGCATGGTCTCAGATGCAGAGTTACTGGTTCACATGGTCTAAGCGACAAAGTTACTGCTTCACATGGTCTCAGCGGCAGAGTTACTGCTTCACATGGTCTCAGCGACAGAGTCACCGGTTCACATGGTCTCTCAGCGACACAGTCGCCGGTTCGCATGGTCTCGGTGGCAGTCGCCGGTTCACATGGTCTCAGTAGCAGTCGCCGGGTCGCATGGTCTCAGTGGCAGTCGCCGGTTCGCATGGTCTTAGCAGGAGAGTTACTGGTTTGCATGGTCTCAGAGGCAGAGTTACTGGTTCACATGGTCTCAGCGACAAAGTTACTGGTTCACATGGTCTCAGCGGCAGAGTTACTGGTTCATATGGTCTCAGCGACAGAGTCACCGGTTCACATGGTCTCTCAGCGACACAGTCGCCGGTTCGCATGGTCTCGGTGGCAGTCGCCGGTTCACATGGTCTCAGTAGCAGTCACCGGTTCGCATGGTCTCAGTGGCAGTCCCCGGTTGCATGGTCTTAGCAGGAGAGTTACTGGTTTGCATGGTCTCAGAGGCAGAGTTACTGGTTCACATGGTCTCAGCGACAAAGTTACTGGTTCACATGGTCTCAGCGGCAGAGTTACTGGTTCACATGGTCTCAGCGACAGAGTCACCGGTTCACATGGTCTCTCAGCGACACAGTCGCCGGTTCGCATGGTCTCGGTGGCAGTCGCCGGTTCGCATGGTCTCAGTAGCAGTCGCAGGTTCGCATGGTCTCAGTGGCAGTCGCCGGTTCGCATGGTCTTAGCAGGACAGTTACTGGTTTGCATGGTCTCAGATGCAGAGTTACTGGTTCACATGGTCTAAGCGACAAAGTTACTGCTTCACATGGTCTCAGCGGCAGAGTTACTGGTTCACATGGTCTCAGTGGCAGAGTTACTGGTTCATATGGTCTCAGCGACAGAGTCACCGGTTCACATGGTCTCTCAGCGACACAGTCGCCGGTTCGCATGGTCTCGGTGGCAGTCGCCGGTTCACATGGTCTCAGTAGCAGTCGCCGGTTCGCATGGTCTCAGTGGCAGTCCCCGGTTCGCATGGTCTTAGCAGGAGAGTTACTGGTTTGCATGGTCTCAGAGGCAGAGTTACTGGTTTGCATGGTCTCAGAGGCAGAGTCACCGGTTCACATGGTCTCTCAGCGACACAGTCGCCGGTTCGCATGGTCTCGGTGGCAGTCGCCGGTTCGCATGGTCTCAGTAGCAGTCGCAGGTTCGCATGGTCTCAGTGGCAGTCGCCGGTTCGCATGGTCTTAGCAGGACAGTTACTGGTTTGCATGGTCTCAGATGCAGAGTTACTGGTTCACATGGTCTAAGCGACAAAGTTACTGCTTCACATGGTCTCAGCGGCAGAGTTACTGGTTCATATGGTCTCAGCGACAGAGTTACTGGTTCACATGGTCTCAGCGGCAGAGTTACTGGTTCACATGGTCTCAGCGACAGAGTCACCGGTTCACATGGTCTCTCAGCGACACAGTCGCCGGTTCGCATGGTCTCGGTGGCAGTCGCCGGTTCGCATGGTCTCAGTAGCAGTCGCAGGTTCGCATGGTCTCAGTGGCAGTCACCGGTTCGCATGGTCTTAGCAGGACAGTTACTGGTTTGCATGGTCTCAGATGCAGAGTTACTGGTTCACATGGTCTAAGCGACAAAGTTACTGCTTCACATGGTCTCAGCGGCAGAGTTACTGGTTCACATGGTCTCAGCGACAGAGTCACCGGTTCACATGGTCTCTCAGCGACACAGTCGCCGGTTCGCATGGTCTCGGTGGCAGTCGCCGGTTCACATGGTCTCAGTAGCAGTCACCGGGTCGCATGGTCTCAGTGGCAGTCGCCGGTTCGCATGGTCTTAGCAGGAGAGTTACTGGTTTGCATGGTCTCAGATGCAGAGTTACTGGTTCACATGGTCTCAGCGACAAAGTTACTGCTTCACATGGTCTCAGCGGCAGAGTTACTGTTTCACATGGTCTCAGCGACAGAGTCACCGGTTCACATGGTCTCTCAGCGACACAGTCGCCGGTTCGCATGGTCTCGGTGGCAGTCGCCGGTTCACATGGTCTCAGTAGCAGTCGCCGGTTCGCATGGTCTCAGTGGCAGTCGCCGGTTCGCATGGTCTTAGCAGGAGAGTTACTGGTTTGCATGGTCTCAGAGGCAGAGTTACTGGTTCACATGGTCTCAGAGGCAGAGTTACTGGTTCACATGGTCTCAGCGACAGAGTTACTGGTTCATATGGTCTCAGCGACAGAGTTACTGGTTCACATGGTCTCAGCGGCAGAGTTACTGGTTCACATGGTCTCAGCGACAGAGTCACCGGTTCACATGGTCTCTCAGCGACACAGTCGCCGGTTCGCATGGTCTCGGTGGCAGTCGCCGGTTCACATGGTCTCAGTAGCAGTCGCCGGTTCGCATGGTCTCAGTGGCAGTCGCCGGTTCGCATGGTCTTAGCAGGAGAGTTACTGGTTTGCATGGTCTCAGAGGCAGAGTTACTGGTTCACATGGTCTCAGCGACAAAGTTACTGCTTCACATGGTCTCAGCGGCAGAGTTACTGGTTCACATGGTCTCAGCGACAGAGTCACCGGTTCACATGGTCTCTCAGCGACACAGTCGCCGGTTCGCATGGTCTCGGTGGCAGTCGCCGGTTCGCAGGGTCTCAGTAGCAGTCGCAGGTTCGCATGGTCTCAGTGGCAGTCGCCGGTTCGCATGGTCTTAGCAGGACAGTTACTGGTTTGCATGGTCTCAGATGCAGAGTTACTGGTTCACATGGTCTAAGCGACAAAGTTACTGCTTCACATGGTCTCAGCGGCAGAGTTACTGGTTCACATGGTCTCAGCGACAGAGTCACCGGTTCACATGGTCTCTCAGCGACACAGTCGCCGGTTCGCATGGTCTCGGTGGCAGTCGCCGGTTCACATGGTCTCAGTAGCAGTCACCGGTTCGCATGGTCTCAGTGGCAGTCGCCGGTTCGCATGGTCTTAGCAGGAGAGTTACTGGTTTGCATGGTCTCAGAGGCAGAGTTACTGGTTCACATGGTCTCAGCGACAGAGTTACTGGTTCATATGGTCTCAGCGACAGAGTTACTGGTTAACATGGTCTCAGCGGCAGAGTTACTGGTTCACATGGTCTCAGCGACAGAGTCACCGGTTCACATGGTCTCTCAGCGACACAGTCGCCGGTTCGCATGGTCTCGGTGGCAGTCGCCGGTTCACATGGTCTCAGTAGCAGTCGCCGGTTCGCATGGTCTCAGTGGCAGTCGCCGGTTCGCATGGTCTCAGTGGCAGTCGCCGGTTCGCATGGTCTTAGCAGGAGAGTTACTGGTTTGCATGGTCTCAGAGGCAGAGTTACTGGTTCACATGGTCTCAGCGACAGAGTCACCGGTTCACATGGTCTCTCAGCGACACAGTCGCCGGTTCGCATGGTCTCGGTGGCAGTCGCCGGTTCACATGGTCTCAGTAGCAGTCGCCGGTTCGCATGGTCTCAGTGGCAGTCGCCGGTTCGCATGGTCTTAGCAGGAGAGTTACTGGTTTGCATGGTCTCAGAGGCAGAGTTACTGGTTCACATGGTCTCAGCGACAAAGTTACTGCTTCACATGGTCTCAGCGGCAGAGTTACTGGTTCACATGGTCTCAGCGACAGAGTCACCGGTTCACATGGTCTCTCAGCGACACAGTCGCCGGTTCGCATGGTCTCGGTGGCAGTCGCCGGTTCGCATGGTCTCAGTAGCAGTCGCAGGTTCGCATGGTCTCAGTGGCAGTCGCCGGTTCGCATGGTCTTAGCAGGACAGTTACTGGTTTGCATGGTCTCAGATGCAGAGTTACTGGTTCACATGGTCTAAGCGACAAAGTTACTGCTTCACATGGTCTCAGCGGCAGAGTTACTGCTTCACATGGTCTCAGCGGCAGAGTTACTGCTTCACATGGTCTCAGCGACAGAGTCACCGGTTCACATGGTCTCTCAGCGACACAGTCGCCGGTTCGCATGGTCTCGGTGGCAGTCGCCGGTTCACATGGTCTCAGTAGCAGTCGCCGGGTCGCATGGTCTCAGTGGCAGTCGCCGGTTCGCATGGTCTTAGCAGGAGAGTTACTGGTTTGCATGGTCTCAGCGACAGAGTTACTGGTTCATATGGTCTCAGCGACAGAGTTACTGGTTCACATGGTCTCAGCGGCAGAGTTACTGGTTCACATGGTCTCAGCGACAGAGTCACCGGTTCACATGGTCTCTCAGCGACACAGTCGCCGGTTCGCATGGTCTCGGTGGCAGTCGCCGGTTCACATGGTCTCAGTAGCAGTCGCCGGTTCGCATGGTCTCAGTGGCAGTCGCCGGTTCGCATGGTCTTAGCAGGAGAGTAACTGGTTTGCATGGTCTCAGTGGCAGAGTTACTGGTTCACATGGTCTCAGCGACAGAGTTACTGGTTCATATGGTCTCAGCGACAGAGTTACTGGTTCACATGGTCTCAGCGGTAGAGTTACTGGTTCATATGGTCTCAGCGACAGAGTTACTGGTTCACATGGTCTCAGCGGCAGAGTTACTGGTTCACATGGTCTCAGCGACAGAGTCACCGGTTCACATGGTCTCTCAGCGACACAGTCGCCGGTTCGCATGGTCTCGGTGGCAGTCGCCGGTTCACATGGTCTCAGTAGCAGTCGCCGGTTCGCATGGTCTCAGTGGCAGTCGCCGGTTCGCATGGTCTTAGCAGGAGAGTTACTGGTTTGCATGGTCTCAGAGGCAGAGTTACTGGTTCACATGGTCTCAGCGACAAAGTTACTGCTTCACATGGTCTCAGCGGCAGAGTTACTGGTTCACATGGTCTCAGCGACAGAGTCACCGGTTCACATGGTCTCTCAGCGACACAGTCGCCGGTTCGCATGGTCTCGGTGGCAGTCGCCGGTTCGCATGATCTCAGTAGCAGTCGCAGGTTCGCATGGTCTCAGTGGCAGTCGCCGGTTCGCATGGTCTTAGCAGGACAGTTACTGGTTTGCATGGTCTCAGATGCAGAGTTACTGGTTCACATGGTCTAAGCGACAAAGTTACTGCTTCACATGGTCTCAGCGGCAGAGTTACTGCTTCACATGGTCTCAGCGACAGAGTCACCGGTTCACATGGTCTCTCAGCGACACAGTCGCCGGTTCGCATGGTCTCGGTGGCAGTCGCCGGTTCACATGGTCTCAGTAGCAGTCGCAGGTTCGCATGGTCTCAGTGGCAGTCGCCGGTTCGCATGGTCTTAGCAGGACAGTTACTGGTTTGCATGGTCTCAGAGGCAGAGTTACTGGTTCACATGGTCTCAGCGACAAAGTTACTGGTTCACATGGTCTCAGCGGCAGAGTTACTGGTTCATATGGTCTCAGCGACAGAGTCACCGGTTCACATGGTCTCTCAGCGACACAGTCGCCGGTTCGCATGGTCTCGGTGGCAGTCGCCGGTTCACATGGTCTCAGTAGCAGTCGCCGGTTCGCATGGTCTCAGTGGCAGTCGCCGGTTCGCATGGTCTTAGCAGGAGAGTTACTGGTTTGCATGGTCTCAGAGGCAGAGTTACTGGTTCACATGGTCTCAGCGACAGAGTTACTGGTTCATATGGTCTCAGCGACAGAGTTACTGGTTCACATGGTCTCAGCGGTAGAGTTACTGGTTCATATGGTCTCAGCGACAGAGTTACTGGTTCACATGGTCTCAGCGGCAGAGTTACTGCTTCACATGGTCTCAGCGACAGAGTCACCGGTTCACATGGTCTCTCAGCGACACAGTCGCCGGTTCGCATGGTCTCGGTGGCAGTCGCCGGTTCACATGGTCTCAGTAGCAGTCGCCGGTTCGCATGGTCTCAGTGGCAGTCGCCGGTTCGCATGGTCTTAGCAGGAGAGTTACTGGTTTGCATGGTCTCAGAGGCAGAGTTACTGGTTCACATGGTCTCAGCGACAAAGTTACTGCTTCACATGGTCTCAGCGGCAGAGTTACTGGTTCACATGGTCTCAGCGACAGAGTCACCGGTTCACATGGTCTCTCAGCGACACAGTCGCCGGTTCGCATGGTCTCGGTGGCAGTCGCCGGTTCGCATGGTCTCAGTAGCAGTCGCAGGTTCGCATGGTCTCAGTGGCAGTCGCCGGTTCGCATGGTCTTAGCAGGACAGTTACTGGTTTGCATGGTCTCAGATGCAGAGTTACTGGTTCACATGGTCTAAGCGACAAAGTTACTGCTTCACATGGTCTCAGCGGCAGAGTTACTGGTTCACATGGTCTCAGCGACAGAGTCACCGGTTCACATGGTCTCTCAGCGACACAGTCGCCGGTTCGCATGGTCTCGGTGGCAGTCGCCGGTTCACATGGTCTCAGTAGCAGTCACCGGGTCGCATGGTCTCAGTGGCAGTCGCCGGTTCGCATGGTCTTAGCAGGAGAGTTACTGGTTTGCATGGTCTCAGATGAAGAGTTACTGGTTCACATGGTCTCAGCGACAAAGTTACTGCTTCACATGGTCTCAGCGGCAGAGTTACTGGTTCACATGGTCTCAGCGACAGAGTCACCGGTTCACATGGTCTCTCAGCGACACAGTCGCCGGTTCGCATGGTCTCGGTGGCAGTCGCCGGTTCGCATGGTCTCAGTAGCAGTCGCAGGTTCGCATGGTCTCAGTGGCAGTCGCCGGTTCGCATGGTCTTAGCAGGACAGTTACTGGTTTGCATGGTCTCAGATGCAGAGTTACTGGTTCACATGGTCTAAGCGACAAAGTTACTGCTTCACATGGTCTCAGCGGCAGAGTTACTGGTTCACATGGTCTCAGCGACAGAGTCACCGGTTCACATGGTCTCTCAGCGACACAGTCGCCGGTTCGCATGGTCTCGGTGGCAGTCGCCGGTTCACATGGTCTCAGTAGCAGTCACCGGGTCGCATGGTCTCAGTGGCAGTCGCCGGTTCGCATGGTCTTAGCAGGAGAGTTACTGGTTTGCATGGTCTCAGATGAAGAGTTACTGGTTCACATGGTCTCAGCGACAAAGTTACTGCTTCACATGGTCTCAGCGGCAGAGTTACTGTTTCACATGGTCTCAGCGACAGAGTCACCGGTTCACATGGTCTCTCAGCGACACAGTCGCCGGTTCGCATGGTCTCGGTGGCAGTCGCCGGTTCACATGGTCTCAGTAGCAGTCGCCGGTTCGCATGGTCTCAGTGGCAGTCGCCGGTTCGCATGGTCTTAGCAGGAGAGTTACTGGTTTGCATGGTCTCAGAGGCAGAGTTACTGGTTCACATGGTCTCAGCGACAGAGTTACTGGTTCATATGGTCTCAGCGACAGAGTTACTGGTTCACATGGTCTCAGCGGCAGAGTTACTGGTTCACATGGTCTCAGCGACAGAGTCACCGGTTCACATGGTCTCTCAGCGACACAGTCGCCGGTTCGCATGGTCTCGGTGGCAGTCGCCGGTTCACATGGTCTCAGTAGCAGTCGCCGGTTCGCATGGTCTCAGTGGCAGTCGCCGGTTCGCATGGTCTTAGCAGGAGAGTTACTGGTTTGCATGGTCTCAGAGGCAGAGTTACTGGTTCACATGGTCTCAGCGACAAAGTTACTGCTTCACATGGTCTCAGCGGCAGAGTTACTGGTTCACATGGTCTCAGCGACAGAGTCACCGGTTCACATGGTCTCTCAGCGACACAGTCGCCGGTTCGCATGGTCTCGGTGGCAGTCGCCGGTTCGCAGGGTCTCAGTAGCAGTCGCAGGTTCGCATGGTCTCAGTGGCAGTCGCCGGTTCGCATGGTCTTAGCAGGACAGTTACTGGTTTGCATGGTCTCAGATGCAGAGTTACTGGTTCACATGGTCTAAGCGACAAAGTTACTGCTTCACATGGTCTCAGCGGCAGAGTTACTGGTTCACATGGTCTCAGCGACAGAGTCACCGGTTCACATGGTCTCTCAGCGACACAGTCGCCGGTTCGCATGGTCTCGGTGGCAGTCGCCGGTTCACATGGTCTCAGTAGCAGTCACCGGTTCGCATGGTCTCAGTGGCAGTCGCCGGTTCGCATGGTCTTAGCAGGAGAGTTACTGGTTTGCATGGTCTCAGAGGCAGAGTTACTGGTTCACATGGTCTCAGCGACAGAGTTACTGGTTCATATGGTCTCAGCGACAGAGTTACTGGTTAACATGGTCTCAGCGGCAGAGTTACTGGTTCACATGGTCTCAGCGACAGAGTCACCGGTTCACATGGTCTCTCAGCGACACAGTCGCCGGTTCGCATGGTCTCGGTGGCAGTCGCCGGTTCACATGGTCTCAGTAGCAGTCGCCGGTTCGCTTGGTCTCAGTGGCAGTCGCCGGTTCGCATGGTCTTAGCAGGAGAGTTACTGGTTTGCATGGTCTCAGAGGCAGAGTTACTGGTTCACATGGTCTCAGCGACAAAGTTACTGCTTCACATGGTCTCAGCGGCAGAGTTACTGGTTCACATGGTCTCAGCGACAGAGTCACCGGTTCACATGGTCTCTCAGCGACACAGTCGCCGGTTCGCATGGTCTCGGTGGCAGTCGCCGGTTCGCATGGTCTCAGTAGCAGTCGCAGGTTCGCATGGTCTCAGTGGCAGTCGCCGGTTCGCATGGTCTTAGCAGGACAGTTACTGGTTTGCATGGTCTCAGAGGCAGAGTTACTGGTTCACATGGTCTCAGCGACAAAGTTACTGGTTCACATGGTCTCAGCGGCAGAGTTACTGGTTCATATGGTCTCAGCGACAGAGTCACCGGTTCACATGGTCTCTCAGCGACACAGTCTCCGGTTCGCATGGTCTCGGTGGCAGTCGCCGGTTCACATGGTCTCAGTAGCAGTCGCCGGTTCGCATGGTCTCAGTGGCAGTCGCCGGTTCGCATGGTCTTAGCAGGAGAGTTACTGGTTTGCATGGTCTCAGAGGCAGAGTTACTGGTTCACATGGTCTCAGCGACAGAGTTACTGGTTCATATGGTCTCAGCGACAGAGTTACTGGTTCACATGGTCTCAGCGGTAGAGTTACTGGTTCATATGGTCTCAGCGACAGAGTTACTGGTTCACATGGTCTCAGCGGCAGAGTTACTGGTTCACATGGTCTCAGCGACAGAGTCACCGGTTCACATGGTCTCTCAGCGACACAGTCGCCGGTTCGCATGGTCTCGGTGGCAGTCGCCGGTTCACATGGTCTCAGTAGCAGTCGCCGGTTCGCATGGTCTCAGTGGCAGTCGCCGGTTCGCATGGTCTTAGCAGGAGAGTTACTGGTTTGCATGGTCTCAGAGGCAGAGTTACTGGTTCACATGGTCTCAGCGACAAAGTTACTGCTTCACATGGTCTCAGCGGCAGAGTTACTGGTTCACATGGTCTCAGCGACAGAGTCACCGGTTCACATGGTCTCTCAGCGACACAGTCGCCGGTTCGCATGGTCTCGGTGGCAGTCGCCGGTTCGCATGGTCTCAGTAGCAGTCGCAGGTTCGCATGGTCTCAGTGGCAGTCGCCGGTTCGCATGGTCTTAGCAGGACAGTTACTGGTTTGCATGGTCTCAGATGCAGAGTTACTGGTTCACATGGTCTAAGCGACAAAGTTACTGCTTCACATGGTCTCAGCGGCAGAGTTACTGGTTCACATGGTCTCAGCGACAGAGTCACCGGTTCACATGGTCTCTCAGCGACACAGTCGCCGGTTCGCATGGTCTCGGTGGCAGTCGCCGGTTCACATGGTCTCAGTAGCAGTCACCGGTTCGCATGGTCTCAGTGGCAGTCGCCGGTTCGCATGGTCTTAGCAGGAGAGTTACTGGTTTGCATGGTCTCAGAGGCAGAGTTACTGGTTCACATGGTCTCAGCGACAGAGTTACTGGTTCATATGGTCTCAGCGACAGAGTTACTGGTTAACATGGTCTCAGCGGCAGAGTTACTGGTTCACATGGTCTCAGCGACAGAGTCACCGGTTCACATGGTCTCTCAGCGACACAGTCGCCGGTTCGCATGGTCTCGGTGGCAGTCGCCGGTTCGCATGGTCTCAGTAGCAGTCGCAGGTTCGCATGGTCTCAGTGGCAGTCGCCGGTTTGCATGGTCTTAGCAGGACAGTTACTGGTTTGCATGGTCTCAGAGGCAGAGTTACTGGTTCACATGGTCTCAGCGACAAAGTTACTGGTTCACATGGTCTCAGCGGCAGAGTTACTGGTTCATATGGTCTCAGCGACAGAGTCACCGGTTCACATGGTCTCTCAGCGACACAGTCGCCGGTTCGCATGGTCTCGGTGGCAGTCGCCGGTTCACATGGTCTCAGTAGCAGTCGCCGGTTCGCATGGTCTCAGTGGCAGTCGCCGGTTCGCATGGTCTTAGCAGGAGAGTTACTGGTTTGCATGGTCTCAGAGGCAGAGTTACTGGTTCACATGGTCTCAGCGACAGAGTTACTGGTTCATATGGTCTCAGCGACAGAGTTACTGGTTCACATGGTCTCAGCGGCAGAGTTACTGGTTCATATGGTCTCAGCGACAGAGTTACTGGTTCACATGGTCTCAGCGGCAGAGTTACCGGTTCACATGGTCTCAGCGACAGAGTCACCGGTTCACATGGTCTCTCAGCGACACAGTCGCCGGTTCGCATGGTCTCGGTGGCAGTCGCCGGTTCACATGGTCTCAGTAGCAGTCGCCGGTTCGCATGGTCTCAGTGGCAGTCGCCGGTTCGCATGGTCTTAGCAGGAGAGTTACTGGTTTGCATGGTCTCAGAGGCAGAGTTACTGGTTCACATGGTCTCAGCGACAAAGTTACTGCTTCACATGGTCTCAGCGGCAGAGTTACTGGTTCACATGGTCTCAGCGACAGAGTCACCGGTTCACATGGTCTCTCAGCGACACAGTCGCCGGTTCGCATGGTCTCGGTGGCAGTCGCCGGTTCGCATGGTCTCAGTAGCAGTCGCAGGTTCGCATGGTCTCAGTGGCAGTCGCCGGTTCGCATGGTCTTAGCAGGACAGTTACTGGTTTGCATGGTCTCAGATGCAGAGTTACTGGTTCACATGGTCTAAGCGACAAAGTTACTGCTTCACATGGTCTCAGCGGCAGAGTTACTGCTTCACATGGTCTCAGCGGCAGAGTTACTGCTTCACATGGTCTCAGCGACAGAGTCACCGGTTCACATGGTCTCTCAGCGACACAGTCGCCGGTTCGCATGGTCTCGGTGGCAGTCGCCGGTTCACATGGTCTCAGTAGCAGTCGCCGGGTCGCATGGTCTCAGTGGCAGTCGCCGGTTCGCATGGTCTTAGCAGGAGAGTTACTGGTTTGCATGGTCTCAGAGGCAGAGTTACTGGTTCACATGGTCTCAGCGACAAAGTTACTGGTTCACATGGTCTCAGCGGCAGAGTTACTGGTTCATATGGTCTCAGCGACAGAGTCACCGGTTCACATGGTCTCTCAGCGACACAGTCGCCGGTTCGCATGGTCTCGGTGGCAGTCGCCGGTTCACATGGTCTCAGTAGCAGTCGCCGGTTCGCATGGTCTCAGTGGCAGTCCCCGGTTCGCATGGTCTTAGCAGGAGAGTTACTGGTTTGCATGGTCTCAGAGGCAGAGTTACTGGTTCACATGGTCTCAGCGACAAAGTTACTGGTTCACATGGTCTCAGCGGCAGAGTTACTGGTTCACATGGTCTCAGCGACAGAGTCACCGGTTCACATGGTCTCTCAGCGACACAGTCGCCGGTTCGCATGGTCTCGGTGGCAGTCGCCGGTTCGCATGGTCTCAGTAGCAGTCGCAGGTTCGCATGGTCTCAGTGGCAGTCGCCGGTTCGCATGGTCTTAGCAGGACAGTTACTGGTTTGCATGGTCTCAGATGCAGAGTTACTGGTTCACATGGTCTAAGCGACAAAGTTACTGCTTCACATGGTCTCAGCGGCAGAGTTACTGGTTCACATGGTCTCAGCGACAGAGTCACCGGTTCACATGGTCTCTCAGCGACAGAGTCGCCGGTTCGCATGGTCTCGGTGGCAGTCGCCGGTTCACATGGTCTCAGTAGCAGTCGCCGGTTCGCATGGTCTCAGTGGCAGTCCCCGGTTCGCATGGTCTTAGCAGGAGAGTTACTGGTTTGCATGGTCTCAGAGGCAGAGTTACTGGTTCACATGGTCTCAGCGACAGAGTTACTGGTTCATATGGTCTCAGCGACAGAGTTACTGGTTCACATGGTCTCAGCGGCAGAGTTACTGGTTCACATGGTCTCAGCGACAGAGTCACCGGTTCACATGGTCTCTCAGCGACACAGTCGCCGGTTCGCATGGTCTCGGTGGCAGTCGCCGGTTCACATGGTCTCAGTAGCAGTCGCCGGTTCGCATGGTCTCAGTGGCAGTCGCCGGTTCGCATGGTCTTAGCAGGAGAGTAACTGGTTTGCATGGTCTCAGAGGCAGAGTTACTGGTTCACATGGTCTCAGCGACAGAGTTACTGGTTCATATGGTCTCAGCGACAGAGTTACTGGTTCACATGGTCTCAGCGGTAGAGTTACTGGTTCATATGGTCTCAGCGACAGAGTTACTGGTTCACATGGTCTCAGCGGCAGAGTTACTGCTTCACATGGTCTCAGCGACAGAGTCACCGGTTCACATGGTCTCTCAGCGACAGAGTCGCCGGTTCGCATGGTCTCGGTGGCAGTCGCCGGTTCACATGGTCTCAGTAGCAGTCGCCGGTTCGCATGGTCTCAGTGGCAGTCGCCGGTTCGCATGGTCTCAGTGGCAGTCGCCGGTTCGCATGGTCTTAGCAGGAGAGTTACTGGTTTGCATGGTCTCAGAGGCAGAGTTACTGGTTCACATGGTCTCAGCGACAGAGTCACCGGTTCACATGGTCTCTCAGCGACACAGTCGCCGGTTCGCATGGTCTCGGTGGCAGTCGCCGGTTCGCATGATCTCAGTAGCAGTCGCATGTTCGCATGGTCTCAGTGGCAGTCGCCGGTTCGCATGGTCTTAGCAGGACAGTTACTGGTTTGCATGGTCTCAGATGCAGAGTTACTGGTTCACATGGTCTAAGCGACAAAGTTACTGCTTCACATGGTCTCAGCGGCAGAGTTACTGCTTCACATGGTCTCAGCGACAGAGTCACCGGTTCACATGGTCTCTCAGCGACACAGTCGCCGGTTCGCATGGTCTCGGTGGCAGTCGCCGGTTCACATGGTCTCAGTAGCAGTCACCGGGTCGCATGGTCTCAGTGGCAGTCGCCGGTTCGCATGGTCTTAGCAGGAGAGTTACTGGTTTGCATGGTCTCAGAGGCAGAGTTACTGGTTCACATGGTCTCAGCGACAGAGTTACTGGTTCATATGGTCTCAGCGACAGAGTTACTGGTTAACATGGTCTCAGCGGCAGAGTTACTGGTTCACATGGTCTCAGCGACAGAGTCACCGGTTCACATGGTCTCTCAGCGACACAGTCGCCGGTTCGCATGGTCTCGGTGGCAGTCGCCGGTTCACATGGTCTCAGTAGCAGTCGCCGGTTCGCTTGGTCTCAGTGGCAGTCGCCGGTTCGCATGGTCTTAGCAGGAGAGTTACTGGTTTGCATGGTCTCAGAGGCAGAGTTACTGGTTCACATGGTCTCAGCGACAAAGTTACTGCTTCACATGGTCTCAGCGGCAGAGTTACTGGTTCACATGGTCTCAGCGACAGAGTCACCGGTTCACATGGTCTCTCAGCGACACAGTCGCCGGTTCGCATGGTCTCGGTGGCAGTCGCCGGTTCGCATGGTCTCAGTAGCAGTCGCAGGTTCGCATGGTCTCAGTGGCAGTCGCCGGTTCGCATGGTCTTAGCAGGACAGTTACTGGTTTGCATGGTCTCAGAGGCAGAGTTACTGGTTCACATGGTCTCAGCGACAAAGTTACTGGTTCACATGGTCTCAGCGGCAGAGTTACTGGTTCATATGGTCTCAGCGACAGAGTCACCGGTTCACATGGTCTCTCAGCGACACAGTCTCCGGTTCGCATGGTCTCGGTGGCAGTCGCCGGTTCACATGGTCTCAGTAGCAGTCGCCGGTTCGCATGGTCTCAGTGGCAGTCGCCGGTTCGCATGGTCTTAGCAGGAGAGTTACTGGTTTGCATGGTCTCAGAGGCAGAGTTACTGGTTCACATGGTCTCAGCGACAGAGTTACTGGTTCATATGGTCTCAGCGACAGAGTTACTGGTTCACATGGTCTCAGCGGTAGAGTTACTGGTTCATATGGTCTCAGCGACAGAGTTACTGGTTCACATGGTCTCAGCGGCAGAGTTACTGGTTCACATGGTCTCAGCGACAGAGTCACCGGTTCACATGGTCTCTCAGCGACACAGTCGCCGGTTCGCATGGTCTTGGTGGCAGTCGCCGGTTCACATGGTCTCAGTAGCAGTCGCCGGTTCGCATGGTCTCAGTGGCAGTCGCCGGTTCGCATGGTCTTAGCAGGAGAGTTACTGGTTTGCATGGTCTCAGAGGCAGAGTTACTGGTTCACATGGTCTCAGCGACAAAGTTACTGCTTCACATGGTCTCAGCGGCAGAGTTACTGGTTCACATGGTCTCAGCGACAGAGTCACCGGTTCACATGGTCTCTCAGCGACACAGTCGCCGGTTCGCATGGTCTCGGTGGCAGTCGCCGGTTCGCATGGTCTCAGTAGCAGTCGCAGGTTCGCATGGTCTCAGTGGCAGTCGCCGGTTCGCATGGTCTTAGCAGGACAGTTACTGGTTTGCATGGTCTCAGATGCAGAGTTACTGGTTCACATGGTCTAAGCGACAAAGTTACTGCTTCACATGGTCTCAGCGGCAGAGTTACTGCTTCACATGGTCTCAGCGACAGAGTCACCGGTTCACATGGTCTCTCAGCGACACAGTCGCCGGTTCGCATGGTCTCGGTGGCAGTCGCCGGTTCACATGGTCTCAGTAGCAGTCACCGGTTCGCATGGTCTCAGTGGCAGTCGCCGGTTCGCATGGTCTTAGCAGGAGAGTTACTGGTTTGCATGGTCTCAGAGGCAGAGTTACTGGTTCACATGGTCTCAGCGACAGAGTTACTGGTTCATATGGTCTCAGCGACAGAGTTACTGGTTAACATGGTCTCAGCGGCAGAGTTACTGGTTCACATGGTCTCAGCGACAGAGTCACCGGTTCACATGGTCTCTCAGCGACACAGTCGCCGGTTCGCATGGTCTCGGTGGCAGTCACCGGTTCACATGGTCTCAGTAGCAGTCGCCGGTTCGCTTGGTCTCAGTGGCAGTCGCCGGTTCGCATGGTCTTAGCAGGAGAGTTACTGGTTTGCATGGTCTCAGAGGCAGAGTTACTGGTTCACATGGTCTCAGCGACAAAGTTACTGCTTCACATGGTCTCAGCGGCAGAGTTACTGGTTCACATGGTCTCAGCGACAGAGTCACCGGTTCACATGGTCTCTCAGCGACACAGTCGCCGGTTCGCATGGTCTCGGTGGCAGTCGCCGGTTCGCATGGTCTCAGTAGCAGTCGCAGGTTCGCATGGTCTCAGTGGCAGTCGCCGGTTCGCATGGTCTTAGCAGGACAGTTACTGGTTTGCATGGTCTCAGAGGCAGAGTTACTGGTTCACATGGTCTCAGCGACAAAGTTACTGGTTCACATGGTCTCAGCGGCAGAGTTACTGGTTCATATGGTCTCAGCGACAGAGTCACCGGTTCACATGGTCTCTCAGCGACACAGTCGCCGGTTCGCATGGTCTCGGTGGCAGTCGCCGGTTCACATGGTCTCAGTAGCAGTCGCCGGTTCGCATGGTCTCAGTGGCAGTCGCCGGTTCGCATGGTCTTAGCAGGAGAGTTACTGGTTTGCATGGTCTCAGAGGCAGAGTTACTGGTTCACATGGTCTCAGCGACAGAGTTACTGGTTCATATGGTCTCAGCGACAGAGTTACTGGTTCACATGGTCTCAGCGGCAGAGTTACTGGTTCATATGGTCTCAGCGACAGAGTTACTGGTTCACATGGTCTCAGCGGCAGAGTTACCGGTTCACATGGTCTCAGCGACAGAGTCACCGGTTCACATGGTCTCTCAGCGACACAGTCGCCGGTTCGCATGGTCTCGGTGGCAGTCGCCGGTTCACATGGTCTCAGTAGCAGTCGCCGGTTCGCATGGTCTCAGTGGCAGTCGCCGGTTCGCATGGTCTTAGCAGGAGAGTTACTGGTTTGCATGGTCTCAGAGGCAGAGTTACTGGTTCACATGGTCTCAGCGACAAAGTTACTGCTTCACATGGTCTCAGCGGCAGAGTTACTGGTTCACATGGTCTCAGCGACAGAGTCACCGGTTCACATGGTCTCTCAGCGACACAGTCGCCGGTTCGCATGGTCTCGGTGGCAGTCGCCGGTTCGCATGGTCTCAGTAGCAGTCGCAGGTTCGCATGGTCTCAGTGGCAGTCGCCGGTTCGCATGGTCTTAGCAGGACAGTTACTGGTTTGCATGGTCTCAGATGCAGAGTTACTGGTTCACATGGTCTAAGCGACAAAGTTACTGCTTCACATGGTCTCAGCGGCAGAGTTACTGCTTCACATGGTCTCAGCGGCAGAGTTACTGCTTCACATGGTCTCAGCGACAGAGTCACCGGTTCACATGGTCTCTCAGCGACACAGTCGCCGGTTCGCATGGTCTCGGTGGCAGTCGCCGGTTCACATGGTCTCAGTAGCAGTCGCCGGGTCGCATGGTCTCAGTGGCAGTCGCCGGTTCGCATGGTCTTAGCAGGAGAGTTACTGGTTTGCATGGTCTCAGAGGCAGAGTTACTGGTTCACATGGTCTCAGCGACAAAGTTACTGGTTCACATGGTCTCAGCGGCAGAGTTACTGGTTCATATGGTCTCAGCGACAGAGTCACCGGTTCACATGGTCTCTCAGCGACACAGTCGCCGGTTCGCATGGTCTCGGTGGCAGTCGCCGGTTCACATGGTCTCAGTAGCAGTCGCCGGTTCGCATGGTCTCAGTGGCAGTCCCCGGTTCACATGGTCTTAGCAGGAGAGTTACTGGTTTGCATGGTCTCAGAGGCAGAGTTACTGGTTCACATGGTCTCAGCGACAAAGTTACTGGTTCACATGGTCTCAGCGGCAGAGTTACTGGTTCACATGGTCTCAGCGACAGAGTCACCGGTTCACATGGTCTCTCAGCGACACAGTCGCCGGTTCGCATGGTCTCGGTGGCAGTCGCCGGTTCACATGGTCTCAGTAGCAGTCGCCGGTTCGCATGGTCTCAGTGGCAGTCGCCGGTTCGCATGGTCTTAGCAGGACAGTTACTGGTTTGCATGGTCTCAGATGCAGAGTTACTGGTTCACATGGTCTAAGCGACAAAGTTACTGCTTCACATGGTCTCAGCGGCAGAGTTACTGGTTCACATGGTCTCAGCGACAGAGTCACCGGTTCACATGGTCTCTCAGCGACAGAGTCGCCGGTTCGCATGGTCTCGGTGGCAGTCGCCGGTTCACATGGTCTCAGTAGCAGTCGCCGGTTCGCATGGTCTCAGTGGCAGTCCCCGGTTCGCATGGTCTTAGCAGGAGAGTTACTGGTTTGCATGGTCTCAGAGGCAGAGTTACTGGTTCACATGGTCTCAGCGACAGAGTTACTGGTTCATATGGTCTCAGCGACAGAGTTACTGGTTCACATGGTCTCAGCGGCAGAGTTACTGGTTCACATGGTCTCAGCGACAGAGTCACCGGTTCACATGGTCTCTCAGCGACACAGTCGCCGGTTCGCATGGTCTCGGTGGCAGTCGCCGGTTCACATGGTCTCAGTAGCAGTCGCCGGTTCGCATGGTCTCAGTGGCAGTCGCCGGTTCGCATGGTCTTAGCAGGAGAGTAACTGGTTTGCATGGTCTCAGAGGCAGAGTTACTGGTTCACATGGTCTCAGCGACAGAGTTACTGGTTCATATGGTCTCAGCGACAGAGTTACTGGTTCACATGGTCTCAGCGGTAGAGTTACTGGTTCATATGGTCTCAGCGACAGAGTTACTGGTTCACATGGTCTCAGCGGCAGAGTTACTGCTTCACATGGTCTCAGCGACAGAGTCACCGGTTCACATGGTCTCTCAGCGACACAGTCGCCGGTTCGCATGGTCTCGGTGGCAGTCGCCGGTTCACATGGTCTCAGTAGCAGTCGCCGGTTCGCATGGTCTCAGTGGCAGTCGCCGGTTCGCATGGTCTTAGCAGGAGAGTTACTGGTTTGCATGGTCTCAGAGGCAGAGTTACTGGTTCACATGGTCTCAGCGACAAAGTTACTGCTTCACATGGTCTCAGCGGCAGAGTTACTGGTTCACATGGTCTCAGCGACAGAGTCACCGGTTCACATGGTCTCTCAGCGACACAGTCGCCGGTTCGCATGGTCTCGGTGGCAGTCGCCGGTTCGCATGATCTCAGTAGCAGTCGCAGGTTCGCATGGTCTCAGTGGCAGTCGCCGGTTCGCATGGTCTTAGCAGGACAGTTACTGGTTTGCATGGTCTCAGATGCAGAGTTACTGGTTCACATGGTCTAAGCGACAAAGTTACTGCTTCACATGGTCTCAGCGGCAGAGTTACTGGTTCACATGGTCTCAGCGACAGAGTCACCGGTTCACATGGTCTCTCAGCGACACAGTCGCCGGTTCACATGGTCTCGGTGGCAGTCGCCGGTTCACATGGTCTCAGTAGCAGTCGCCGGTTCGCATGGTCTCAGTGGCAGTCGCCGGTTCGCATGGTCTTAGCAGGAGAGTTACTGGTTTGCATGGTCTCAGAGGCAGAGTTACTGGTTCACATGGTCTCAGCGACAAAGTTACTGCTTCAAATGGTCTCAGCGGCAGAGTTACTGGTTCACATGGTCTCAGCGACAGAGTCACCGGTTCACATGGTCTCTCAGCGACACAGTCGCCGGTTCGCATGGTCTCGGTGGCAGTCGCCGGTTCACATGGTCTCAGTAGCAGTCGCCGGTTCGCATGGTCTCAGTGGCAGTCGCCGGTTCGCATGGTCTTAGCAGGAGAGTTACTGGTTTGCATGGTCTCAGAGGCAGAGTTACTGGTTCACATGGTCTCAGCGGCAGAGTTACTGGTTCACATGGTCTCAGCGACAGAGTCACCGGTTCACACGGTCTCTCAGCGACACAGTCACCGGTTCGCATGGTCTCGGTGGCAGTCTCCGGTTCACATGGTCTCAGTAGCAGTCGCCGGTTCGCATGGTCTCAGTGGCAGCCGCCGTTTCGCATGGTCTTTGCAGGAGAGTTACTGGTTTGCATGGTCTCAGAGGCAGAGTTACTGGTTCACATGGTCTCAGCAACAAAGTTACTGCTTCACATGGTCTCAGCGGCAGAGTTACTGGTTCACATGGTCTCAGCGACAGAGTCACCGGTTCACATGGTCTCTCAGCGACACAGTCGCCGGTTCGCATGGTCTCGGTGGCAGTCGCCGGTTCACATTGTCTCAGTAGCAGTCGCCAGTTTGCATGGTCTCAGTGGCAGTCGCCGGTTCGCATGGTCTCGGTGGCAGTCGCCGGTTCGCATGGTCTCAGTAGCAGTCACCGGTTCGCATGGTCTTAGCAGGACAGTTACTGGTTTGCATGGTCTCAGATGCAGAGTTACTGGTTCACATGGTCCCAGCGACAAAGTTACTGGTTCACATGGTCTCAGCGGCAGAGTTACTGGTTCACATGGTCTCAGCGACAGAGTCACCGGTTCACATGGTCTCTCAGCGACACAGTCGCCGGTTCGCATGGTCTCGGTGGCAGTCACCGGTTCACATGGTCTCAGTAGCAGTCGCCAGTTTGCATGGTCTCAGTGGCAGTCGCCGGTTCGCATGGTCTCAGTGGCAGTCGTCGGTTCGCATGGTCTCAGTGGCAGTCGCATGTTCGCATGGTCTCAGTGGCAGTCGCCGGTTCGCATGGTCTTAGCAGGAGAGTTACTGGTTTGCATGGTCTCAGAGGCAGAGTTACTAGTTCACATGGTCTCAGCGACAAAGTTACTGGTTCACATGGTCTCAGCGGCAGAGTTACTGGTTCACATGGTCTCAGTGACAGAGTCACCGGTTCACATGGTCTCTCAGCGACAGATTCGCCGGTTCGAATTGTCTTGGTGGCAGTCGCCGGTTCGCATGGTCTCGGTGGCAGTCGCCGGTTCGCATTGTCTCAGTAGCAGTCGCCGGTTCGCATGGTCTCAGTGGCAGTCGCTGGTTTGCATGGTCTCAGTGGCAGAGTTACTGGTTTGCATGGTCTCAGAGGCAGAGTTGCTGGTTCACATGGTCTCAGCGACAAAGTTACTGCTACACATGGTCTCAGCAGCAGAGTTACTGGTTCACATGGTCTCAGCAACAGAGTCACCGATTCACATGGTCTCTCAGCGACAGAGTCACCGGTTCGCATGGTCTCGGTGGCAGTTGCCGGTTTGCATGGTCTCAGTTGCAGTCTTTGAGGACTTATATTAAAACTAACAATAAAATATAAATAAATAAATAAATGCACAGACAGAGAGATGTTTAAGTAGTTCTCTGCTTCATTATTCGCATAGTCTCATCAACTGAGTTTGTATGATCTGAACTGTGAGATTCTGTTCAGTGTGGGGGGGTCACAGACAACTTTTGACAAACTAAATTTGGGGTCGCGACTCAAAAAGGTTGAGAGCTACTGTTCCAGGGTATGGTAAATTACACAGCCCACTTTTTATTTGCCGAGTATTTAAAGAAGAAAGTCAATGAACGCCAGATTCCTATTGGCTGAACAAGGGAGAGCTGACTGGGGTGTGGATTTTGAACATTAAAATATAGACTCAAATAAAGCAGTCAATTTTTATGGCAGATTGCCACACAACATGGGCGACTGCAAGCAAAAGTGGCCCAAATCTGTTTTTGTTTTTTTGCTTATATGTATCTGGTTTTGTTTTGTTTTGTACAGTATGCAGCACAGATCACATGGAATTTTTTTTTTTTTTAAATCAGAACTGGGTCTCTTTGTGATCCTAAATCGGATATAGATCTGATGTTTTCCAATGCAACCTCAGGCTGATTTCACAGTGGTCACAATTCAGGACTGTAATTTCACACGCAGTCTGATATGAACCACATTTATAAAATAATGTGAACATATTTACAATGTGAATGTAGCAATGACTGTCTGAAATGAAGCATAACATAGCAAAACATTGTGAAAGCCTTGTAAGCAAAGCCTTGTGAAAAGCAACATGTGCATGAAAAACACATGCACAATATCATCTTACGGCCTGATGGTGTCAATCTCAGCAGGACACCATCCTTTTATCTCACACATCTTGGTGGTGGAATTAAAAGGAAGGATGTTTAGTTATAGTTAATGACATGCATAAGTGCAATTATAGTTACAATTTTAAATGTATTCACATCAAATAGTGATATCATAAGAGAGAAAAAACAGAATATCTCACCATAACCTCCTGGCTTGATGAGGTGTCTATTGCAGTCACTGTCCTGGTTACAAATATATATATACACAAAGACATAATCACACATAAACACACATTAAAATTGAATAAACAATGACAGTTTTTTCATCAATTTAATTATGGTGTGGAATGAGCCAGGGGTACTTAAAGTAGGAACCCACAGAGCATCATCACCCAACTACAATTCCTTTCAGGCCCATGGAGATTTAAGAATCTTGATTTTAGTTATGGCCACAACTTTACTGTTAATGAGCTGTCCCTTCAACTATAGCACATGACACAGAAATACAGTGCCACCCACCTTCCTACAAGTGCTGATTGCACTTAGATTTTATGAAAAGGTAGCTTTTTAAATAAATCAGACAACAGCATAAGTGTCCCTTACGGAAGCCCTAAACGGCCATGCATTCGTATATTTTTTTCCCGAGATAACAAGATAATTATCTCGTTATTATCTCGAGACAGTTGTTTTCCCGAGATAATGAGATCATTTTCTCGAGATCTGTAGTCCAGACGCGTAGCCAGTAATGGGCCTACTCACTGCTTACTCACTGGCCCACACAGCCAAGTTTGATAAAACATATTTCTCACAATGGCTGGCAGCTCAATCTTAAACAGTACAAGTTAACACTGGCGTGAGACAGCAGAAAGTCTAAAGGCTGGTGTTGTGTCCTTACTGGTTTCCACACTAACTGGTTGCCGTAGGCTATGATCTGCGCATTTTCTGTTACGCATGAGCTGTCCGTGGTACTGAAACCACTTGCTGTTAATGTGAGAATTCTGTCTGATGCAGGCCTATGTTATGCTGTGCGTTGACACCTTATCTACCGTTTAATACTGTAAGAAATAAAGCACGAAAATCATAAAAATCTAAGTGCAATCAGCACTTGTAGGAAGGTGGGTGGCACTGCATTTCTGTGTCGTGCTATAGTTGAGCCGCAAATATAACAACCACCCATGTCCGACTGGTCCCTCCTCCACCCTACATCATCATAAACAACACAACGCAGAGTTCCAGGGTGTGGAGAGGCTCATCCCACATGGACTGGGTTACAAATACAGTTATACATTTATTTCCTTTCTTACATACATGTTTATATTTTTTTGTAACAAAATCTGTTTTTATCATACTTGGCTGGGTGGGCCTGTGAGTAAAATGGGCGGGCCCTTTGCTGGCTACGTGTCTGGACTACAGATCTCCAGAATATCATCTCGTTATCTCGAGAAAACAAATGAAATTAACTCGTTATCATGAGAAAAAAATATATGAATGCATAGCCGTTTAGGGCTTCCGTAGGTCCCTGGCCCTCCACCTAATAAGGTAAGATAACTATCTACCCACGCTAGAAGAAGCAGCAAAAGCTATGTAAGACAGCCTGTTATTGTCTAGGGCAGGGATTCCCAAAGTGTGGTGCATGCACCCCTGGGGGTGCGCGAGCTACCGCTAGGGGGTGCGCGAAATGAAAAATGTAATGGCGGTCTGATAATTACACAATTACATTTTTTCCCCCCACGCAATAAAGAAGTGTAAATAAACATTTCCTTTGTAAAATGTAAAATCAAAAACTGTAATATTAACTAATAAATAAATGCAGGCTATTCAAAATACACTTCATCTTAAAATGAAGCGTAGAAGAAGTTATCTTCTTCCATTTTTCCAACCTGTGTTATGATGACTGGTTGTTTAGCTCCACGCTCATTTAAACTTGCTACAATTTTTGTTCAACGTGGCTCAAAATATGATAACATTTTCCCCAACTTATGTGCTTTCTGCCTCTGATCCTGAGCCTGTCATCATCCTCTTTGCTCTTAAAAGTGTAAGCTTGCGCATAACTTTGTTGCATTATATTGAAACTGTGTTCAGGTTAATTCAAATGCGAGACCGCATTGTTATGATGGTGATTATTTAATTATATGTGTGTTCTCGTTTGAGCATGATTAAACATGCCGCCTTTAATATGGCTAGAAAAAAGCTTATTGCATTTTGTTTTTTTTAAGGTGTGGGGGATTGGGGGTGCTTCGCACGAGGCCCTCACCTTCACTGCTAGCAGTGATGGTGAGTGCCTCGCTGCTAAGCCGTGGCATTAATAAGCCCACTGAATAACAATTAGTGTGCTTTTGCAAGCAAGCACACAAAATAAGCCCACGGAATAACAATTAGTGTGCTTTTGCAAGCAAGCACACAAAATTACCTGGGGGCCGCTGGAGGCACTATCTGGTCTAAATGAACCTACCCATAATACTAATAGGTCATAATGTACTGAATATATGTAAGCTGGATAGCAAAATATCTTTCAAGTACCATTTGAGAATGCACTATTTAAATTAGTGAGTAGG
Source organism: Centropristis striata (assembly GCF_030273125.1). Lineage (NCBI taxonomy): Eukaryota > Metazoa > Chordata > Actinopteri > Perciformes > Serranidae > Centropristis > Centropristis striata. The sequence goes on from NC_081518.1 coordinate 20,599,409, forward strand.
GAATGGACTGTATGAATGTAATAATGAATGTAATACTTGTGAATTTAATAACTTATTTGAATAATTTCTGATGATTTTTTAAATTATGTCTACAATGTTTCATTGTTTTTACATTATCATTGTGAAGCGATTTTTTTTTTTTGGACCCCAGGAAGACTAGCTCATCCCATTTTGGTGACAGCTAATGGGGGTCCTTTTAACAATTAACAATCAACAAAAATGAGCATTTATTAGTGTGATTTTGTCAGAATGCAGCCAGGACACAAATGAGAAAAGCAAATGAGAGGCTGGACACCAAAAATATCTCAGGAGATTTGGAATTGAAGGAAAAACTCAAAACTAGACTTGATGTTGGCAAAATTCAGAGGTTAAGATGCCGAGCCGTACATTTCATTTGGTATAATTTTTTTTGTCGATGACACAGGGAGCCAGGCCTGAAGAGCCTCATGTGGCCCCAGAGCCGCAGGTTGCCTACCCCCTGATCCAGTCTGATCATGTTCACAGACTACATGGGCTTATGTTGGACTGGTGACCTACTCACAATCGACATAACAGTGGCATACATAGCCTAGTTCTTGTTGTTGAAATATTTTTACGCAGCAAAATCGGGAGTGTTAATTCAACTCAAAGAGTGTTAAATTTAACACTTTTTCTGAGTTTATATAGTTCTCCCGGATTCTGAGTTAAAATTACACTTTGAAAAGTGTTAATATTTTAACTCTTTAATAGTGTTAAATATTTGACACCCTTGGTGTTGTTTTATGACACCACATAAGTGCACTTTTAACTCCAAATTGTGTTATTCCTTTTCCTTTTTGTTAATTTTTAACATACATCTTGTTACTTTATGACAAAAAGTGTAATTTCAACACTAAAATTGTGTTATTCCCTTTCACTGTGAGTGCTAATTTTTAACATACATTGTGTGACTTTGACACACAAAGTGTATTTTTAACTCCAAAATCATGTTTTTTCCTTTCACTAATGTAATAATTAAAATTCATTGTTTTGTTTTACGATACATTAAAAGTGCACTCTGTCTTTAGCCGAACATACAAGTCACAAAATCTGAAAATCAACTCCAAATGAAGTGAATCTAACTCAGGTGTCAGGTGTTAACATGTAACTCGCTTGATTGACAGCTGGCAGAGCTTTTTGATCACTAAAAGTGTTAAAACAACTCCAAAGTCAACACTCACCAACTCAAAATTATTAACACTGAAAAAACAACACTACAGATTTTGCTGTGTATATAGCATATTTGCAGGTAAACATTTTAACATTCACTTCACTTGTGAAGTTATGGTAACCAAGGCCAAAGTAAACTGGTTTTGTGGTAATTTCAAAGGGGGAATATGCTCATTTTCAGGGTTGTACTTGTTTAATCGTTATCAATTAGAATATGTTTACTGGGTTAATTGTTAAAAAAAGGAAGTATTATCATTAGATTAAGTTTGTATGAATGTACCTGTATTCACATGGGTTTATATCGCAATCATGGTGCCATTATTGTAATTTTTTGGTGTTGTTTTTTGGGGATATTCTAATTAATTTCCATCACTTTTTTTGTCATTTATTTTTTATTGCTTTTTAATAGTACAACAAAAAGACCAACATACATGAATGTGAACAATAATAGGAACGTAACAACATAACACGAGATAAAAAGAAAGAAATAAAAATAAAAAAATAAAAATAACACCCACAGAAAAACAATTACTCATCAAAAACTACTTTCAAAAAATAAAGTAATCCAAACATAAAAATAATGACACATATCTACATACACAGGGTTAACACCTCCAGCATCCTTCCTGACTCCTCCACCCTCACAGTCACCACCCCAAACCATGTCAGACTCCTGTCCCAGACCAGACACAGCTCCCGTCTACATAAGAATTCATCTCCACTGATCCTTCAATCATCCGTCTCACACAAGCCTCATGTAGGGACTCCATAGTTTCATGGATATCTCCTTATTGTTCAGTCTGAAAATCAGTTGTTCATAGCTTGCTATTTTATTAATTTCTTCCAACCATTCATTAAATTGTTTAATATTTCTTGTTTTCCAGTGTTTTAGAGCAATCCTACACCCCGTAGTGAAGGCCAATTGACACCATAGAGTTTGCAGGAGTGATAACTCTGTCCCCTCTGTTATTATGGCCAAAATACATAGGGTGGGACTCTGAGGTAAATCCCGAATACTTTATATCCCGAATACTTTATTAACCCTCTGGAGTCCACTAAAGCGCTGGAGAGCCCTGCTGTCAGCTTCCCTCTAAAGTTTTGGCTTTTCCAGAAGTTTCCATGTGCCATTTAGCGCGTCAAATCTTTTCAGCAAAGGTTAAAATCATCTCGACTTAGTGTAACATGATTTTACTGAAGTTTTTTCGAATTTTGCAGTGTGCATTCAGCATTTCAATGCATTTTTAATGCAATCTTTTGTGATTAATGTTTTTTTGTGTTTTTATATGTGCTTTTGTAAAAAAAAAAAAATTCTTGCAATTTTTTGTTTTTTGTACGTGTTTTTGTAATTTTTTGTGTGATTTCTGTGATTTTCTTTTGTAATTTTCTTTGGTTTTATGTTTTTTGTGTGTTTTTATGTTTTCTGTGTTTAGTCCAATAAAGCCGAAAGATGATTTTATGTTATATGTTATTTATATATCAAACTCTAATTACCTGGGGGCCGCTGGAGGCAGTATCAAAATGACCCAAAAAAGACACAAAATTACAAAAAAAAAAGACACAAAATTACAGAAAAAAACTAAATTACTTAAAAAAGACACAAAATGACCAAAAAAAGATACAAAATGACCCAAAAGACACAAAATGACAGAAAAAAAACTAAATTACTTAAAAAAGACAGAATTACCAAAAAAGACACAAAATTACCAAAAACGTTATTAAAGGGACCTTCCACACACAACACAGTAAAGTGCCATTCTATAAAACTCACATTAAACTTTCATATCAAGGTGGGGGCCACGAAATATCGTCACGAGGGCCGCAATTTGAGCCCCCTGCTCTAGATGTTCTATACCAGGATCTGGTTTTTTCCTCCCATTTCTCCATAGTTATCTCTCCCTGTATATCTTCCTCCCATGCTCTCTTGAGACCTTCAAGTTTTGGTGGGTGGGATTGTCTCATAAGACTGTAAAATTTTGAATTTCCATCACTTTCAAGGTGCGGATTGACTTTGATATTTGTGGCAGAGGAACATACATTTTCATTAGTTTCATTATTCTTCATTAGCTGAATTTTCATTTGATGTCTTTATACTTCTACTACTCTGAATTTTAGGGAGAATATTTTCAGTTTAATTAACTACATTTATTTAACGGTTTGATTAACATAATAGAGCAGTATTTTACATACTGTTAAAATAATTGATTATTTTCTATATTGGTAAATGATTTTATGCTTGATTTCTGCTTCCCTGTTGTCTGAGTCTGTGTCTGTCTCTGTTGTCTGACTCTGTGTCTGTCTCTGTGCGTGACTATCAGGTCAGCCTTGGTAAATATCTCTATGCATTTATATTTATCAGGCAATATGATTTTGATACAATGATTATGTTTGTGTGTTAATGTTATAACATATATTTCATTGTCTGTTTCATATTTTTTAGACTTTTAGAATCCATGTTAGACAGTGAAAATCCTTTGACTCTGTAAGACATACTATCTTTTGTTATGACAAAGTGCCATGCGTATGCCTTTTCACATAACTCTCTGAACATTTTCACATGACTTTATATCTCTTTCAATTAATTTTATATCATTTTCATGCGAACACAATCCGCCCTTTTCATCCTGTAAGATAACATGTCACAGTTGCTTCTTCTTGTTCTTGCGTAGGATGCCTGCTATCTCAAGTCCTCAAGGTCGTAAGGCTGTACCTCCTTAACCAATACACACACACTCATTGTAACTCTATAAAAACTGTTAGCTCTCTTTGTCTGCAGATTCACTCTGTGCAGACCTTTTTGACTGTACCTTGTGCTCTCCTAATTGCAATTAGAATAAACCTTTTTTGCTTATACTCCAACGACTCAGTGATCTTTCCTCCTTATAACGATTTTTGCCACTACAACTTGGTGTCAGAAGTGGGATCGCCCGAGAGTCCGTCGGGATCGTCGGGACGTCGGGGGTGGCCACCTGATCTTCAGGATCATCCTCTAACTTCCAGTCAAAATTCAGAGAAGGGAGGACCGATGTCCTGGGGTCGACTGGCTGGCTCCGGCGCGATCCCCAACCGAACCTACACTCTCCTGATTTTGGTGAGATGTTGAATTTCCATTTTCTAAAAATTGTATGATTACTAATTCTGATCATTTTGGCAGTAATGATGAATTGAATGACATTGGTAACGTAGTATTTCTGAGTCTTTGGAGTAAAGCATTTAGAATTGGTCTGGTGTACTTCCCGTTCACTAAAACAATTTACTGCAGTCTAAGATTTACTCCTACTGAGACCAGGTTGAAATCCTGTGAAGTAGCCAGGTGTGTTTTATATTAAGACCAGGTTAAAATCCTGTGAGATATAAGGTTATATTACGACCAGGTTAAAGTCCTGTGAGATGTAAGGTTATATTAAGACCAGGTTAAAATCCTGTGAGATATAAAGTTATATTAAGACCAGGTTAAAAAATCCTGTGAGATATAACAGATACATTTTATATCAATGACCAGGTTAAAGTCCTGTGAGATATAAAGTTATATTAAGACCAGGTTAAAGTCCTGTGAGATATAACAAAAGCAGTTTGAAAAATAAAATAAATACTAAATAAATAAATTGAAATAAATAAAATAACGGAAACTGAATAAAATAAATAAATTGAATTAAATTAAATACCAGAAACTGAATAAAATAAATAAATTGAATTAAATTAAATAACAGAAACTGAATAAAATTAAATAAATTGAATTAAATTGAATGAGTAAACAATGGGTTCCCGAGGCAGTAAAGCTGAACAATGTGATCCAAACAGTCCGATAATACAACAAATGAAAAAGAAATATGGCCCTGAATGTTGTGAATGCTTGCCATATTGGATAAAAAAATACAGGTTCCCCAAAGGGGGATCCCTGAGCAAAAATCAGTTGGAACAATTACGAACAAATTTACAGACAGCAAAAGATGAGTTGATGAAAAAAGGCAAAGTTAAAACTGAAAAAATCAAAGAACTTGAGAAACATGTGGAATGTCTGAATGTGTGGGAGGATGAATGTGAGCACAGGGAAAGAAAGCAGGGCTTTAAAACCATGACACTGTTAAAAGCTGAAGAGGGATCACAAACAGATAAAGTTGCAAAATCAAAGATTAAATCCAAGTCTTCTCTGTATCCTTCTCTAACAGGTCATGGTGGCGGGCCTCTGAGCAGCGACACTCTCCTCGATCTGCCCCCCCCCCCTACAACCCGCCTGCTGACGCCGCCTCCCCTCAAAGACAGCCTCCTCCAACCCCTCCAGTGACATCACCACCAACCAGCAGTGCCCCCAGCAGCGCCAGAGACCCACAATCACCACAGCTGCCTCTGACTTTGACTCCACACCCAGGCCCAAGGCTAGCTCTGTGGGACCCCAACAACCCACTCCCACAGCCTGCCTTCTCCCCAATCGCTGACCACATTAGGTCCCACGACAGGAAGGATGACACCGGCAGGGGAGGAGAAACGTTCACACTCCCAATGGTCCAAGTGATGGGACATGAAGGCGCAGCTGGTTATGTCTACCGCCCGTGGACTGTAGCCGACCTGCTCCAAGCAGCTGAACACCTCCCTAAAGCCACACAGGGAGGTCAAGTCCTCGGTGACGCAGTGATGGCCTTTATCAGAGACTTTACACCAACTTCCAGTGAAATGGGCCGCGTTATGATGAGGAAGCTGTCCGGAGCAGACTTTGCTAAGATCAGACGACACTTCACTGACCACGTCCAGCCCTCCACCATTGACTGGCAGACTGCTGCTGATGGTGATGGCAGAAATGCACAGGATGTCGCATACAGACGATGGATGGAAGGCCTCGTTACAAGCATCAAAGAAGCTTTCCCTCTTCACAGCGATCTCTCCAAGGTCAACGCCTGCACCCAGAAAGCTGATGAGACCCCTGAAGACTATGTCCACTGCCTGCAACAAGTGTTTGATGACCACAGTGGCATCCCTAAACCACGTAACTTCCCAGGGGACCAGATGTCAGCATATGAGAGCCTCCTGAAGCAGCAGTTCCTGAATGGACTCTCAACTGATGTCTGCCTGGCTGTGAAAGATTCCTGCATTGGTCATAATGAGTCCTCTGTCCGACTGGCCGATGTGGTAAGACATGCTAACCATGCCTGCAAGAAAAGACTGAAGCTGAGAAGAAGACAAGGAAAGATACTGCCCATCGAGCCCAGCTGCAGCTTCTCCACCAGCAGACCCAGCAACCACAACGTGGACGTGGCCACTACGACCCCAACATCTGCTTTAACTGTGGTGGGACTGGACATTGGGCTAGAGACTGTCCCTATCCCAAAGCCAACCGTGGGCGCGGACGCGGAGGACATGGGGGACCGCCTGGAGGCGACGGTGGACACCTCAGCCAGACACAGGCCTCAGACTGACCGTCCGGGGGAAAGGTGGAGGGGGAGGTGCCCGCTGACCAGACGCCCAGCCAACCTGCCCCACAAAAGGGAAGTGAAAACACACACACGTGCACGCTTACACGGCAGCAACAACACAAGATATTGACAGATGCTATCACTCATTTAGAAAGGAAAATACAAACACAGCCTGTTGGTACATATGTACATCTTACTGATGAAAGTGTGCAAAAATGACCTACTATGACTTTAGAAGTCCAAGGCCAAAATGTTGATTTCATTGTTGACTCAGGTGCTACTCACTCTGTTTTAAAACAATCTGTGTTTCCACACATAAGGTATAGTGGCAGAAACATAATTTCCATTGGTGCATGTGGTAACAGGATCAGAGAACAGTTCACCATTCCCATTTCATGTGTACATCCTGTACCTTTAACCAAAATTAAACACTCTTTTCTCTTCTCTGCTGTCTGTCCTTTCAATCTGATGGGACGAGACCTGATGATGACTCTGGGAGTGGACCTCATCTTGACACCAGATGGCGTTAAAGCCGTGCAGAGAGGCTCCTCCACCTCCCCCCTGCAAAGTGACCCCATGGTAACGTACCAATTAGCCAGTTGGCTACCTGAAAACCTGCTCTATGTGTACCAATGGAAAATCCCTATTGATGTAGCACAGCCACTGACAGCACGTGCACGTGCACTGGTTAACCCGGCTTCGCAGTTTTTGCAAGCTGAGGCTCTCCATGGCACGTCACACGTGGCTCATGACCTCGACTTTGAACACGTTTTCTTTGCTGACATCAATGACAACCTCATGACTGACACCCTCTACTGGTCGCAGACGAGATGTGCACTCTCAGTGACGTTGACTGACGAACAGTTACCCTTTTACCATGTACCAGGTTCACATCCACATATTTCACTCTCCAAACCAAATTCTGATCAATGGAGAGACTTGGGCCCATGGGTAAATTTTTGCGCGACTTTTTCCGATTGGGCACGAACTCCTGACCCTGCTGTGATGTATTCATCAAAAGGGGGGGTTTACAAATAATTTTGCAAACTCAGTTTCCCCTGCCTCAGATCAGTGCATGTACTGATTGATGCAGACAGGGTGGAAGGGGAAACTGCTGTGTTACTGTCTGCTACTGAGGTTCACCCTGCCTTAAAGGAAGTCTCTGACTCCTTATGAGCGAATGGCAAATATGATGTAGGCCTGATTAAAAACTGCAAACCTGTTGTTGTTACACCTAAATCTGATTACAGGCCCTTTGGAAGCATAGGGGCTTCCTGAAGAGTGATGGAGAGCCCATCCTACATCACTCTCTCATTGCTGACCTCCTAGAAGCTGTTTTGTGTGTTGCTGTGTGTAAATGTGCTGCTCACACTAACTCCTTTGACCCTGGTTCCACAGGAAATGCACGAGCAGGCTGCGTCTCTTCTTCTGCTCCCCCAGCAGGCACACACACACACACTCTCTCAGTTCCCTCTCTGTCCCCGACTCACTCTCTGCAGTACAGACTCTAGCCTCTCCTTCTGACGAGAAGCAGTGGCAGTCTGTTTCCCCATTATGTTGACACATGGTCTTGACCATGCGTCAAAAGGGGGGATGCAGGTTATGATTGATCAACATTGGTTCACTAAAGGTTTTTCAACCTATGCTCAAAAACATTGCCAAGCCTGTGTCATTTGTGCCTACCACCTGGCCAGTGGTGGCGCTGTTGGGCGTGAGAACGGGACATTGAAGAAGAAATTGGCCAAATGTTGTGAAGACACAGGCCTCAAATGGACACAAGCACTCCCTCTAGTTCTTGTGTACATGAGGATGCGCAAGCGACCTAATGCTAACCTCAGCCCTTATGAGATTCTTTTTGCAGCTCCTCCCTTTGTAGGTGTGGACGCCCCAAAGTTTCCAGCTCCATCTACCACTGTGTGAAGATGCTATGCTAATGTATTGTGCTAACCTAACCAAACACCTTGCAGACATTAGGAGACAGGTGACTGCTGCCCTTCCAACTCCAGCCACCAGTCCTATCCATCAGCTCCACCCTGGTGATTATGTGGTGGTGAAAGACTTCAGGCGAAAGTCCTGGAAGAATAAGAGGTGGCAGGGCCCATTCCAGGTCCTGCTGCCAACCCATACGGCCGTGAAAGTCGTTGAGAGGGCCACCTGGATCCACGCAAGCCTCCAACTTTAAGGTCCCGCCTCCTCCGGACCCTCTGCAAGCCAAGGTTGAGGCGTGCCAAGCCTCCAACTTTAGGGTGAGGTGAAATAGCGCTCCCCTGCGACAAGATCAGCCAGAGGTGTAACAAGCGCTCTGACTGCAACACGTGGTGCCAAGCCACTAGTCTAGGCTCTGTCTCTCCCCCCTCTCTCTTCTGTCCACAGATTTACACACCAACACACTGGACTCTGACACACAGTGTTGAGAGTGTTGTGACTAGCAGGTTGGTTTAGCAACCTGTGACATCACAAGTGCCAGTCCCAGGCATACGCAGTTACACTGCTCTCACACCCCACCATAGTTTCCTTTTGCGACACCTACGGCGTAGGACAGGTGACACATTTTTTCTTGTTGTCTTGACTTTCTCTTTAGGTTTTGTTTTAATTTGTCTTTCGTTTATTGCTTTCTTCCTGATTCTCAAAGCCCTTAACCTTTAGGCTATGGAGCGCCACCACCCCTGGCATCCCTTTCGTGCCCCTGGCCTTTGTGGCCTCCGTGGTACCCTCTGTTGCTTTGCCTGCTCGCTGTCCTTATAGTGTTCCCCCTACTCTATTTCCTACACCTTCCTTCCCCACCTTACGCTAACTCCTCCCTCTCCCTTAACCACTCCTCCTCCTGCTCCCCACCTCCGTGTACGTCCAATTCTGACCTCTTCCGACTCTAACGTTACCTCTCTTGCCTGGCTCACACAGGGCTGCCTGTTAGGACTTTCTTCTGATGGCTCCAATTCTTCCTGTTTGTTACTTGTGTTGTCCCCCTGCTTAAAGGCTTTGTTTCCTCCATGTTCACTACTCAGCTCCTTAGGAATGAACTCATTCCCTTGCCTGACCCCACCCCACTTCCTCCTGCTTTCCAGTCTGCCCTTGCCTCTGATGACACTTTCTCTGAATCCTCTTTTGACTCTGACTCTGATGTTAATGACGATGCTGATATGTAGGTTGACTTTATGACCCACTGTGCTTTGTTCATGACACGAGAAGACTGTCCTCCTTCTTAAAAAAAAAACAACAAAAGGGGGAAATGTTATGACAAAGTGCCATGCGTATGCCTTTTCACATAACTCTCTGAACATTTTCACATGACTTTATATCTCTTTCAATTAATTTTATATCATTTTCATGCGAACACAATCCGCCCTTTTCATCCTGTAAGATAACATGTCACAGTTGCTTCTTCTTGTTCTTGCGTAGGATGCCTGCTATCTCAAGTCCTCAAGGTCGTAAGGCTGTACCTCCTTAACCAATACACACACACTCATTGTAACTCTATAAAAACTGTTAGCTCTCTTTGTCTGCAGATTCACTCTGTGCAGACCTTTTTGACTGTACCTTGTGCTCTCCTAATTGCAATTAGAATAAACCTTTTTTGCTTATACTCCAACGACTCAGTGATCTTTCCTCCTTATAACGATTTTTGCCACTACACTTTGTAAGACATAACAAGGCAGGAGGTTTTTGTTGAATGTTCTGGAGAAGAGGCCAGGTCAGGATGGCCTTGTCCGGGGCAGGTGGCTTGACGTGCCGTTTTATTGATTAAAACTGGCGAATCAGCAGATCAAGAGGGTGGAACTTCCTGGAGGAAATCGACCAGCATGTTTTGTAAACAAATATTAGTATTTTAATGGGTTCAGGGAGAGAGTCGTGGTTCAGACTACACGAACTGAAACACGTCTGTTTGTATTCAGGGACATGAGTTTTTGAACCCGGAGATTCTCTGTTAAGTGCATATTTTTTGACGTATTGTAATAAAACTATGTTAAACTGAGAACTTGGACGGCTCCAGCTCTTCATTTCCCCATCAACGATCTGCGCAGAAAAATGGTGAGGTTTTTTCTGTTGGTGACAGATTATCAATTTTCAAGGTTTCCTCATGCAATTTTTCTAACAATACAAAACATACATTTTGAATATTAAAGGGCTTGTTATAGATAAACTACATAATAACAGTAGAAATAGTAAGGCAAACAGTAGAGCACAAAGGATAATTTTTGAGCTTGGAAACAATCATTTCTTTCACATCCAGTAGCCTGGTTTCTGTCAGCATCCATCATTCACCTGAGTGTAATACACACACACACACGCACACACCCTGATTATTCCTGTAATTCAGCCAAAAGGAGCTCCCTGGCCTCAAGAGGGGGATCAAAGGGTGTGTGTGCGTGTGTTCTAGTTCTTCCTACATAGTGAGGACCGGAACTTGTTTTTATCCAACAGAGTGAGGGCATTTTTTGCAAAGTGAGGACATTTCAGCCGGTCCTCACTTCTTTAAAGGCTTTGTTTAAGGGTTCAGGTTACATTAGGTTTATGTTAAGGTAACCATGTATTAGGGTTAGGGTTGGGCATTTAGTTGTGATGGTGAAGGTTAGGCTAAGGGGCTCGGGAAGAAGGTTATTATAGTTAACGAAAACGAAACGAAATAACAAAAACTAGAATTGAAAAAACATTTTTCGTGAGCTGAAAATAAAAATGACTAAAATTATAGTGAAATGTCCTTTGTTTTCATCTTTGTCAACTTTTTCCACACATAATGAAGGTGGATCAGACAAAGAAAATAAAGGCAAAATTCACTGTGACCTCTTTTAATCTCCCACCCAACAAATACCTCATTACAAAAAACTAAAACTAATAAAAACTTGACTAAAACTAAAGCATTCCAAAAAATGAAAACTAAACTAAAACTAGCAAACTCACTCTAAAAAGTCATTAAAACTAAAGGAATTTGAAAACAAAAATTCAAAACGAAATTAAAACTAAAACTAATGAAAAATCCAAATCTGTGATAACCTTGCAAGGGAATTCACTATTCCAATGAGGGCCCTCACAAAGATAGAAGTACAAAGATGTGTGTGTGTGTGTGTGTGTGTGTGTGTGTGCGTGCGTGCGTGCGTGCGTGTGTGTGTGTGTTGCCAGCCCAGCACACACACCACCACCCTAGGCTTTTATTATGAGGTGAAGAATAGAAGTTGGCAGAGTATGAAGGGGCTGGTTTTGACTTTAACTAATGAGAACATCAGAAAGCTTCAGTCAGCAAATGACCTCAAGGTCCTCCACTGAGCACAGCTGTTCTCTATGGAAACACACTATATGTATATATGCAGGATGGATGGATGGATGGATGGATGACGGACTGTAAATAGACTGAGACATGGCTTCACATGGTTGAATTGACATGCATTACAATTAAATGTGATATTTATACATGTAAACTGTGTATCTAGTTACCTGTTCAGTCAATTTTACAGCCAGTTTAACAGTTACAACCATTCAGAGGTAGCCAGTAAATATATCATATTGGAATATAGGAATAGACGGATGCCACAAACTGAATTCTTCTAACCCTCTGGAGTCCACGAAAGCACCGGAGCATGATTTCTTCATGACATCATGACATAAAGACGAAGCAGCATGGAGCCCTGCTTTCAGCTTCCCTCTAGAGTTTTGGCTTTTTCCAGAAGTTTCCATGTCCAATTTCATGCGTCGACTCTTTTTCAGCAAAGGTTCAAATCACCATGACCAAGTATAACATGATTTTACTTTTTTTGCTGAGATTTTTCATGCATTTCATTTTTAATGCAATCTTTTGTGTTTTTATGTTTTTTATTTTTATTTTTTCAGTTGATGTGCTTTTTGTTATTTTTTGTTTTGTTTTTTGTGTGTTTAAAAAAAAAAAAAAATCTGTGTTTTTGTGTTTTTCATGTGTGTGGTCTGTGTGTTTTTATGTGTTTTTTAAAAATACTTTTTTGTGTGTTTTTGTGTGTTTTTTATGTGTGTTTTTGTTTATTTTTTGTGTTTTTTGTCTTTTTTTGTCTTTTTATCTGTTTTTTATTTATTTTTTGGTGCGTTTTATGTGTGTTTTTTGTATATATTTTTTTGCGTGTTTCGAAATGTTGATCCAGTAAGTTAAAATTACATAATAAGGATAATAATCAGGTGAGGTTGTGCTGAAAAAGATGATACCAGCATGGCATGGTGATCATTATTTAAGTTGCATATACAGGCAGAATGAAAAAGAGTCAAAAACCAACAAGACAGCCCCAAACTCCAAAGGGTTAACAAGGTGTGTGATGGAGGGCTGGCGCCCCCTTTCATCCACACATGTGCAACACGCTGCAACAACATTTGAAGAGAATTATACTTTCGCAAATCACTCATTATAGTTATCAAAATTATGACTGTATGTAACCGATGTATAAATTAGATGTTTTATATTTCCTGTTCATGTTTCACTGTTATTTTTCATGTAAAAATTCTGTTTCTGTATTTCTTTTGGGGAGCTTCTATTTTGTTAATTTTATTAGCATGTTTGCTCTAGTGTGTTAGGTCGCTGTTTTTAAGTTCTGCTACCAGAGCGTTTCTGATGCAGGTTGTTGTTATGTACTTTTCTTTTTATAGGTGTGCTTTTGGAGACTGGTCATGAGATGTGGCTGTACTGATTTTCATGTGTTTTACAGGTTTGTGAGTTCCCCTTTTTGTTATTTTGTCATGTTGTTAATTTATAAAATATAAAAGACAAAAAAAATATTTCTGTGATTGCACAATTGAATGGGATGCATTTTGTTTTATTGATTTAATTTAACCATTTATCAGGCAAAGAACCATATTTGGTAACTTGAGCGGACAGGTCTCCTCGTGAGCTCATAGAACCACATGGATTTCTACATCACAGATAGTGACTCTGTTGCATCTGACCAATCAGTACATTTCACAAGATTCAAGCTTTCCTTTATTGTCATTGTATTAAAAAAAGTATACAACTAAATTTACGTGTGCTTCTCATTTATAAGGTGCTTTAAAAAAGACATTCAGACAATACGCATATGTAGCCTAATAAGTGTAAAAAGATAATACATAGTTTAAAGGTAAAAGATAAAGTGGTGATGGATGCAAATGATGTGTTATTGTCTATTTAGGGTTGCTGTAATTGAACATAGCAAATGCTATAACTCACTCGGCTTCTAGCCCTGCAGAGGAGAGGTGTGCATTAGGAGACTGGTCATTAGATGTTGCTGCAGTGATTTTTATGTATTTTACACAGAATACATTTTCCGCAGCCAAGCAGAGCAGCAGCTGTCAGCATCTCATTCCTCATCATACATAAACACAACGCAGAGATTGTAGCAGACCGAGGTATTAGGCCAGACCGGTTACATTTACACATTTCACCATTTTCAAATAAAAAATGTCTAATATTGCATGCTTTATGGTTTTAAACGACCAGATGGGGAGCCCTTCTTTCAGTTTCACACACTTTAACCCTTTATCAGGCAAAGTAACTTCAGGTAATATTTCGAGAAAAAGGTTGCAAATGTACTATTGAAGTGGCAAATCTACAAGAAAAAAAGTTGCAGATTTAAGAGATTCAAAGTGGCAAATCTGCGTGAAAAAAAGTTGCAGATTTACGAGAAAAAGGTGGAAAAAAACAACTTTTTTCTCCCAGATTCACCACTTTAACCCTTAATAGGACACTCATTGAAATAATTGCTAATTCCAAATTTCAACCCTAGAGAATATTGGAGGATGTTACATACAGCCAGAATGTGTAAAAAAACATACGAAAATAATATTTTGAGAAAAAAAGTTTTTTACGAGATTAAAGTGGCAAATCTACGAGAAAAAAGGCGAAAATTTATGAGATTTATAGTGTCTGCCACTTATTTCTCATAAATCTGCGACTTTTTTGCACAGATTTGCCACTTTAAATCTCTTAAATCTGCAACTTTTTTCTTGTAGATTTGCCACTTTAATCTAGTAAATTTGCAACTTTTTCTCGAAATATTACCTGAAGTTACCAAATATAGTTCTTGATCAGTTCTTGATCAGATCAGTGCCTGATAAAGGGTTAATGCTGCCGACCTGAACTGAATGTGTCAACGTTTATAATCAACAAATGAAGTCAAATGTATTTCATTTTAAAAAGATGAGAGAAAAATGCAGTCTTGTGATAAGTGACATCAGCTCCGGGCTTTGAGCTCGTCATGTCTATCAGCTGATGTCCTGGAGGAATCTCACAGTCAAGCTCCACCGAGTTACAATAACTAAGGAACGGAAGCTATCCAGTTTGGCCTTCAGAGTAAAGTCGCTCAGGAAAACGCACAAAGTATAAAGGTAGCTAATGTTTTTATTTTCTATTTTAATTGTTTATCACACAGATTTAGTGGTTCGCCACTACAACATCATATATCATATATCATGTTCTAAGACTAGAAGAAGAACTACCGTAAGACGTACTTTATCCCGTCTTTAACATGAACTTAACATATACCTGTAGTATTTTTTATATATTCTTCTATTTCTTCAATCACTTCGTTATATATATCACTTAATCTGTTCAATTTTAATCACTTTTTAACATCACATTTTATAATCACGTAAAACCATACTGTTTTGTTACCTCGTCAGCTATTCTTCTCTATAACAATAATTATCGTTTTGTTACTTAAATAAATACATGAATGAATAAATGAATAAAAGTTATAATAATTTATGTACTTGCAGCAGAATTTGTCAACAGCACAATATATTGAACCAAACTCAATGGCTCATGAAACATGGGAATAACAGGGTTATCACTCAGTCTATCTTTTATTTGTGAGATATAATTTAATTTCCAAAGGTAATTTGTATAATAAATTAAAGAAAATATAAATACATAAAAGTGTATGTGTTTTATCATAGCAAGAGGAGTTAAAGGCCAGCACTCGAAACCTGATTAGTTACATGCAAAATAATGTATCAGATAAGTTATGTCTATTATTGTAACATTGTAAGACCATTGTGAAAATCATATATTTTATATGTAATGTGGCCCTGAAGTGCAAATTACAACGGCAAATCAGAAAACACAACAACAAATTAAAAAACACAACAGCAAATCAAAAAACACAACGGCAAATCAAAAAACACGTTTTCTGTTTTTTGTGCTTTTAGATTTTTTGTTGTGTTTTCTGTTTTGTTGGGGTCTTTTTATTTGTTGTTGTTTTCTTTGATTTGTTGTCGTGTTTTCTCTTTTGTTGTTGGGATTTCTGATTTTCCGTTGTGATTTGCACTTCAGGGTCACCGTAATATTCTGTCAACTAAATGAAAATGTAGTTGCAATACCAATTTTTACTTTGGTACGTTGTTATTATTCCAAAAATAACCTCTAAATAACTATGTAGTATTATTTTGAAAATATCACCCGGAAATATTTAGCGTTATTTGGGCTGACTTGACGCTGACGGCGCTGTTCACCGGTTCACAGTGCGTCAACTCGTCAAATGTGATTAATTTCAGCTGTGGACGTCATTAATGCAGGAGAAGTGGCAGCTGACTACTAGAGGAGACCAGATCCAGGTTCTTCATGTGCAGCCGTGATCGGTGAACTTTACACAAGTGATTCAATGTGACTTTTATTCATTTTAATATCCATCATCACTGCTCGTGTCAGCGTTAGTTCGGATGGTGTACCGTTCCCTCTCGGCCCATAGTTGTGTATGTATCATAGAGTGGTGTAAAGTACCAGGAGCAGCAGCGGAGCCTGACTACACAGTGTCTAGCCCAGCACCATCATGGCCTCCGCCACCTCCACCCCCGCTGCCGCCTCCAGCGGCCGCTCCAGCCGCTCCGCCGGCCGCCGCAGCGCAGCCCCCGGCCTGGCCACATCCAGCAGCAGCCCGACCCGCATCAACCGCATCCAGGAGAAAGAGGAGCTCCGACACCTCAACGACCGCCTCGCCAACTACATCCAACGAGTCCAAGAGTTGGAAAACGAAAGGTCTTCCATATTGTTCCAGCTGGAGGAAAAAGATGAGTCCAAGAGCCGAGAGATGGCCAACGTGAGGCGGCTGTACGAGGAGGAGCTGGCCGACGTCAGGAAGTCCCTGGACGGCCTGGCCGGAGAGAGGGCCCGCCTGCAGATAGACTATGGGAATCTGTGCGAGGAGTACAGGAAACTCCAGAGCAGGTATATGTTCCGATCAGACCGGTACCAACTGAGCTGAAACACCTGACCCCTCACACATTGGCTCATCTAATGCCTGTAGTGTACATTTACTACCTCTCTGAGTGAGAAAGTGGATTAAACCTCTGGAGTCCATGAAAACACCTGCATATTACTTCTTCATGACGTGAAGTCCTAAAAAATGAAGCAACATTGAGTCTCTCCATCAGCTTCCTTCTAAAGTTCTGGCTTGAAACTCCATGCCAGATTTTTTTTTTTTTTTTTTTGATATTCGGCCAAGTAAAATTGGAGATATTTTCAAATATATTTAGTATAAAATATTGAACTAGATATTTTCCTCATTTTACCTGTTGGATGTTATATTTGCAACCTGTATTCATATTTGCAATATTTAAAATTCTGTGTTTTGAAACATAATTTTCAAGATCAGATTTTATGTTTCCTTAGTTTCTTTTGGGTTCAACATTTTTATCAAGTAAGTCAAAGTTAAAAATAAATTATCAGGACAGAAAACTGATACCAACATGGCATGGTAAAGATTTTTAACAGACATAATAGCCCAAGATTTCAGAGGGTTAAAGATCAAGTCAAAGTTCCTTTTAGTTGTCTTTATTATCAAACATCAGAATACACTGTACAGCGAAGGGGAACTTCAATTTCAAGGCTGCTGAAAAAAGGTGAAGCCTTTGTTCTGTCTGGATTTTCTGTCTGTGTGTAAAGTGATTTAAACCAGGGGTCGGCAACCTGCGGCTCCAGAGCCTCATGTGGCTCTTTAGGCCATTTGCAGTGGCTCCCTCTGACTGTGACAAATAATTATACCAAATGAAACTTATTTCTTTCAATTTTAATGTTTAATTTTTCAATAGTGTAGGCCCAGAGCAATTTGTATTTAACTGAAAAAAATGTGTAGCTTATTTCCACCATTACTTTAAAAAAAGAACATTTTAGTCAACTAAAAAGTGTTTTTGACAGTAAAAAATAAAAATTGATAGGATAAAAAGTGAGGATATTGTTGCAAATATTAATTCTCCATTGTCAGCTGTTTAAGGTGCGAGCTCCCTTTGTTTTTTGACAGCATTCACATTTCTTCTTTTGATTCCAAATGTCCTGAGATATTTCTCGTCTTGTCCAGACTCTCATAGGCACTTGGCTCCTTGCTGAATTCTGACAAAATAATAATAAATGCTCATAATGACCCATTAGTATTGTTGGTAGGCTAATTTAGACTGAACAGGCTGTTTTATTTCATTATGAGGTTCAAAATTAGGTTTGTGGCTCCATTCCAACATATTTTCTTCTTTTTTTGTAGACAATGGCTCTTCTATAAGTAAAGGTTGCTGACCCCTGATTTAAACAATTCTGTTTAACGTATGGGCACTTTTTACAGGAACGCGCACGCTGCTTAGTCTACTTTTCACCTTTAAAAGGATGCAACTTATACTGTTTATATTTCTGCTTCCAAATGCCTCTACTGTCTAACAAATCCAAGATCCTACAGTTCATTATTCTGGTTTGAACCAGTTACAGTTCTGCTTTAGTAAAGAAGGCCCAGTCTGACCTTTTGTTCATTACAGAAGACTTACATTAAAAGTAACATAAAATATACTACATACCACCTTGCTTGGCATTAGACGCAGGCACCTGATGAAGACATGTCTACAACTTAACACCATTTGTCTAAGTCATATTCCTACTTTTCCAGTGGAGCCCTTCTCCAGATGGGACCCTAAACTTTAAAAGCATAACAGAACCCTGGATTCCACTTTTCCCCGAACTTTATCCTCAATACGAGTTTAGTTTGGAAATTAGGCTTGCACTCTTCCTGCAGATGCGTGTTTTAGTGATGTGATGTGTATAATTTGTTTTTTATATGCAAGACAATGACTTAATATGCCTCCCCTCCGCAACACACAAATATAATAGGTAAGGTTAGTTTCAGAAGCCTGATTTATGTGTTTTCAACATAGGTTCACAACAGAATGACGTTTTGTTAATCCCTATTGTCAACTAAAGTAACTACACTGCAAAAAAAGGTGTGTCTAAAAACACTAAATCTAGGGGAAATGATCTTGCTGCATGGAGAGATAATTTCACTTAACATTTCTTAAATTAAGATTATTAAATCTAGAAATAAGCATGTTGAATGCTTAAAATAAGAAATTAATTCTTAACACAAGATAAATTATGTAACGCTTCTCAATCTAATGTTTTTTATCTTGGTAAGAAACAAATGCACTCTGCTCGGGCCAGTTCATCCTGCTTGCAGCTTTAATTTATTTTTTTAAGAGTTAATTTCTCATTTTAAACGTTCAACATGCTTATTTCTAGATTTAATAATCTTAATTTAAGAAATCTTGTCAAGTGAAATTATCTGGCCATGCAGCAAGATCATTTCCCTCAGATTTAGTGTTTTTAGCTTGTTTTTAGTCACCCTTTTTTTGCACTGTAGGAGTTGTGTAATGCCATGTATGAATGGTGGTGACCAGGGCAGCATTAAACCTACAGATGTATGAATGCATGTAAAAGTACCCCAGTTGTTTTCTATGTGCTCATGGCCGTTCTATTCTACTCTTCAGGAACCAGAAGAAGGAGAGTGACCTGGTGAACGCTCTGGCCCAGTGGAGGAAGGTTGAGGCCAATCTGAGCTCCAAGGATGCTGAGTACACTAAGCTGCTGTCTGACAACAGGAGACTCAACGATGACTTCTCTGACGTACAGGGCCAGCTGGAAAGCGTATGAACTAAAGCAAGATTTGCACATGCTAGCTTATACATATCCTTATGCTGTCTTATATGTTTGATGTTTTAAAGCCTCAATTTGTAGCCTTGGAGAATGCCTCAGTTGTACAATCAGAAATCCATGCTTGTCAGCCTGCTAGCAGAGTGTTGTGGTGTTACCAAAGTCAAATTTATTTGTATAGCGCTGAGCGGCACCAAAGTGCTTCACATAAAAGTGCAATAAAATACAGAATTGACAAAGGTAAAAGAAACAAACAAAAACAAAACAAAAATTAATTTAAAATAAAATGAAAGAGGATGGGATCATTTTAAAAGCACTGTGGAATTCCTAGGGGACACTATTCCCTAGCACTTACCGGAGGGAAAAAAAGGTTCCATAGTGTTGATAGGCCAGCTTGTGGCTGTGGCTCAGTTGGGAGAGTTGGTTGGCCCCCAACCGAAGGGTTGGTGGTTCGATCCCCGACCATCGCAGTCTACATGTCGAAGTATCCTTGAGCAAGATACCGAACCCTAAATTGCTCCCGATGTGCTGTGTTCATCGGTGTGTGAATGAATTCCCAATGGTGGCAGGTGGCACCGTTTAGGGTAGCCTCTGCCACCAGTATGAATGTGTGAGTGAAAGGGTGAATGAGCGCAGTCTGTAGTGTAAAGCGCTTTGAGTGGTTGCAAAGCGACTAGAAAAGCGCTATATAAGTGCAGGTCCATTTACCATTTACCTAATGGAGGTATCATATTTAACTAATGGAGAAAAGGTACCTTTAGTGTAAAGAAATAGTTTAAGCCTTACTTAGCATAAAGGCTGGAATTCGAAGGAAACAGCTTGTCTGGCTTGTTTTTTTTTTTTAAAGTAAGAACATGCAACATCCAAATATTACATCCAGTTCAATTGCAGTATGCAAGAGTGTATTTCTGGCTATATTTACCCACAATCCTCTGCACAAGATATACTGAATATGAGGGCTGCACGATTATGGCCAAAATGATAATCACAATTATTTATCACGATTATTCATCATGTTAAAACATCTGTATTTTTATTGCACTACTTTTAAACAAACAATAGGAACAGTTTTTAGTGTGCACAAAGTGTCTGGTGCTTTTTGTAAACAAACAGAGATCACTAAATGAACACCTCCTGCAGCAGCAGCACATACACACTGTACTGCTACAGAGCTAACTGTTAGCAATTTGCAGACTGGGTTAACAGTCTGGGTTAACCTCCGCCTCTGCAGCTTGGAGAGACTGCTGACTATATATGTATGTATATGTAGCTAATGTGTTTGACTGTGTATGTGACCAGGTAGAGGGCGTACTGTCAGACACAAGGAACCAGCTGAGCTCTGAGATCCTGAGGAGGGTGGAAATGGAGAACCAGGTGCAAACACTGAAAGAACAGTTGGAGCTCCATAGGAACATCAGTGAGCAGGTAAAACACACGGTGTGCCCCTGAGCTGGTAGTCTTTTGCATAAATTACCAACCTTCACCACCAACACTAATTTAAATCCCACCAAGTCCTGTCTCGGTCTGAGGCTGTATCCCAAAGTCAAGGATCCTTCCTTGGTGGAATCCTTCCTTCAGAGTCGGGGCCTCCAGAGACGAGGCCAGAGTCCTTCTTTTCACTGTAATAACGCACAAATGGAACAGCGTGTGTGTGCAGGAGTGTCATTGTGTAACTGCACATCCTGCTTAAATTCAGCGCTGCAGTTTAAAAACTAATAACTGATAATAGCGGACTGTCGGTCCCTGTTGTATGGCATAGCTAAATATACTTCACACATAGTACAACATCATCTGACGCATATAAATTAAATAACAATAACTAGCGACTGAGACAACATTAATTAACTTAACTGGCAATGCATCAAGATGATGTTTATTAGCTTTTAGCTAAATATTCTTGCATTTGTTTATGCATATGTTTTGCTTGACTTTGAACACAAGTTTTGTAAGTTTTGTCATAACAAATATTCAGTGTAAACAGAAAATACTTGCATATTTAAATGCATATTGCACCGCCGTAGTCGCTGTTTCTTCGCTCGCCATTTTTAAATCTCCCGGTAGACTGGTGTGAGCAAGGCATTATGATTGTCTGATTGCACGGAGGATACACACATGCATCCTTGGGATTTGGGCAGAAGAAGGACTCTGTCCTCTGGAGTCCTTCGGTGGATGTCGATGACGTAGAATCCTTCAAATTCAACCGTTTGAGGATCCTTCCTTGACATTGGGATACAGCTTGAGTGTAATTTGTTAGTTCTTTGTATTCTTTCTTGATTATGGGGCGGCTGTGGCTCTGTTGGTAGAGCAGGTCATCTTCTGCTCGGAGGGTTGGTGGTTTGATCCCCGACCATGGCAGCCTACATGTCAAAGTATCCTTGAGCAAGATACTGAACCCCAAATTGCTCCTGATGCTGCTGTAGCGGCTTTAAGATGGTTGCTCATAGAGAGAAGAACACCAGTCACCAGGAAGTCAGGATCTGCACATTTATTCTCTATAAACAGTAGCACAGGGGACAGTCAGTACATGCACACGGAGCTGCAGGCTCTCTCATAGTGTCTCCATTACAACAGCTTCAGGAGTTTTTTTCTCTCTCAAATAAACAAACATAATATTAATATGAACAAAAAGTGTGTATACTAAAATGTATACCCTCATAGTGGTTGCACATAACAGCAGTTACAATAAAAACAAAACTGATATCCACTGCAATAAATATATTTTTGTCTAATTTACAAATTAATAAAACCACTTTTTCAGAAGGAGAAATAATAATACATTCTTGAATAAAATATTTTTTGTCTGTCAGGCTACTGGCTAATGCAGTCCTAATATAATAATACACAACACCATCACAGAACAGATAAAAACCTTGACGCACCTATAAACAGTAGCACAGGGGACAGTCAGTACATGCACACGGAGCTGCAGGCTCTCTCATAGTGTCTCCTGAAGCGAGTGAAAGAATATGCAAATGAGGCGAAATCTCCGACATATTTAAACACAAATACTGGACATTTTTCAGTTTAAAAGACCAACAGTAAAACTCAAGGGCATGTTAACAGTTGCATCTTCACAGTTTAAACCACAACAAATCACTTTTAAGCAAGCTAGCTTAAATAATATGATAAGAGCACCAACACACATCTTACCATTACAACAGCTTCAGGAGTTTTGCCGGGAGTCTGTGCCTACGTCACTCATGTTTACGTGCACCCCTAATTAAGGTCCCCCTATGCTACAGGTGAAATGGAACCATACAGACATTCAGCTAGATAACTATAAACACAACAAATATCACACACAGGTTTTTTGAGAATGTTCACAAAAACATATAAAAATAGAAATAAAATAAACAACATATTGGCTCAGCTACACTGCGTTCATGGATGTGTGAATGAATTCCCAATGGTGGCACTGTTTAGGGTAGCCTCTGCCACCAGTATGAATGTGTGTGTGAACGGGTGAATGAGCGCAGTCTGTTGTGTAAAGCGCTTTGAGTGGTTGCAAAACGACTAGAAAAGCGCTATATAAATGCAGGTCCATTTACCATTCTATTTCCTCAGGCTGATACTTGCACAGCTCAGTTGTTTTATTTCTGTATTGCAGGAGATTTTGGAGATCCGAAGCCAACATGAGAGTCGTCTGGTGGAGGTGGAATCAGGCCGACGGAGAGAGTTTGAGAGTAAACTGGCTGAGACTATGCAGCAGCTGCGGCAGGATCACGAGGCTCAGCTGCAGCAGTACAAAGACGAGATCGAGCGGACCTTCAGTTCAAAGGTACAAACACAGAACTTATGAAGCATTCACAAGTAAGGGTTTATTGCACTTTCTTTTTTAACATAGCTTGAAGATCGTGATATGGTATTGATTTCTTTGTGTGCTACAGTTACAGAATGCACAGCAGGCTGCACTGGAGAAAAACAATGTTGCATCAGCCACCAAAGACGAATTGGAAAGCACCAAAGTCAGAGTGGAGAGCCTCAGCTCGCAGCTTCAGCAGTACCAGAAAGATGTAAGTGCAGTCTCTAATAATAAAATCATTAACACAGCAAAGAGAAGTTGTTTACACTGATGAAAAACCCAGAGCCTGTCACCTGCAGCTCTCTTCAGCTTACCGTTCGGGTACAATTCCTCATGCAATATGTGAAACTGATTGCTGACCAAATGGTGCAGAACATGATCATGTCTGGTTAATTTAATGTTTTTTTTGAAGAATAGCACTGCTCATGCTACACCAAGCTTTGCCTTTGGTGTCAAACATTGCATTTTCTGTCACTTCTTCACAATAAAAGCCTGGTTGACATGTAAATCAATCAAACTTTACTTGCAGTTCAAAGTGTAGTACACAGATTTCAGTTATAAGACAAAACAAAGACAAACAATGAATGAATTAGAAACCGATGAAAGTAGAATAAGATTTTTTTTTTTAAACGGGGCTCACCAGTGGATGGGGCAGCACCCCCTGGACGACTATAACCAAGTTATTGTTATCATTAATGGCATTGGTGTCATTTTTGTTAACTGATCTGTATTTTGTTCCTGTCTTTGTCCTGTTTGTTTGGTCCTTTTTGTTTGTCTTGCAATAAAAAGATAATTAGGGTTTAAAACTAGATATAAAAAAATATAATGCTGCTTCTATTACTGATGAGAATAATAATGAAAGTAAAATATGTATGAAATTTAAGATAAAAGCTAAACTAAGAACTAGATAAAATAGACAAAATGAATCATACCAACAATGACCTCAACAATTAATAATAGAACATGATTCCAATAAAATGTAAATTGCTGATTAAGTTGATTTTAAGTTTACATTTAAAAATGCCAACACTCCCAGCTCTTCTCAGATACTCAGACTGTTCAGTGGCTCAGAGCATATAGCTAAAAGCTTGTAGTCCTGCACTCCAGTCGGAACAGCTCGCAAACCTGTCAGCAGACCTGATGGGCTGTACTGGTTGTGTGAATGTGAAGCAGCAACAGCAGGAAATGTTCAGGTTGCATCAGCAATAACTTAACAGTGAAACAAAGCTCTGGCTAAAGCCTGTTTCTGTTGAGCTTCAACATTACCTGACAGGAAGACCACAGTATGTCAGGTTGGGGAACTGTGTTTCTGGGACATTAATGAGCAGCACAGAGGCTCCACAAGGCACTGTTCTGGCTCCATTCCTGTTCACACTGTACACAGGGGACTTCAAATACAACTCTTAGTCCTGCCACATCCAGAAGTACTCGGACGACACTGCTATTGTGGCATTTATCAGGAATGGACAGGAATCTGAATATAGAGATCTGATAAAAGCCTTCAGTGACTGGAGTCACAAGAACTATCTCCATCTGAACACCTCAAAGACTAAATGATAGGGATGCTCCGATCAGCATTTTTGGGGGCCGATCCGATCACAGGAATCATAAATCTACCGATCACAGAATTAGAGATTAATAATAATCCTCAATGTCCTGTATTTACAATCTAGCCTTGTGCACCATCTAAAGTGTTAAAACCATAATTTTTCTAAAATAAATAATAAATACAATACAGATCTTTATTTACCACAATCAGCTTTTTATTTGTGTAAACAAACACAGACAGACTGGTCTAAAGAGCTGGTTCTGTGGTTGGAGCCAGGTTGGACACACTGGAGGAGGTGGTGGAGAGATGCACTGTCAACATGTTCCAGGCCATCCTGAAATGCCCAGATCATCTGCTACACAAAACCTTTATGGACCAACAAACAGCAGTGGACGGCAAAAGATCCTTCTCTCCTACAGCCATCAGGCTGTCTCATTCTAACAGAGATTCTACCAGACTAACTGAATTTACCCTCTGGGATGAATAAAGTCATTTTGATGAGATGAGATGATGATGAGATTCAACTTTATTGTCATTGAACAGAGTAACAAGTACTAGAACAACGAAATGAGCCATCATCCCGCCCAAACATACATAACACCCACAACAATAAGACAGAGTAAACAGGACGGGAGGACAGGGAGGAAGAGAGAGAAATACAGCACATGAGGAGAGGAACGGAGGGAGAAAAAAAAAATAACCTCGGCAACACAAGCAAAATACATTTCACAAACATGAACAGACTTATGACATGCCACGGGGGGGGGGGGGGCAGCATAGCCAGGCGGCCATCCGGATCTGCAGCTGATACTGCTGCTCTCCTGTGATCTTAGGATTGCAAATATTTAGTAGTTTGTTCCTAGTTTTGTTATTTTTTGCTGTTGAACACATTGTTTCCCTCTCTGTCAGAAAATGGTGCTGGAGGGCCGCTTTCAGGACCTGGAGAGGACTCTTGACAGGGAGCGAGAGGTTTGGCAGCAGAGACTGGCCCAGAAGGAGCAGGAGCTGCTGAGCATGAGGAGCCAGATGTACGCCCAGCTGGAAGACTACGAGAATCTGCTGGATGTGAAGCTGGCTCTGGACATGGAGATCAATGCGTACAGGAAGATGCTGGAGGTGGAGGAACAGAGGTACAGATGTGATCTACAGTGTGTATGTAATGTAACAGTTCAAGGTCAAGGTCACGTTTATTTATAGAGCACTTTATATACAACCAAGGTTGACCAAAGTGCTTTACATAACTGAATCACAACAAAAAATCCAATGCAATATAAGATACATAATTGAATAACAATAAACTCACAAAATAAAAATAAAAGACAATTTAATCTAATAATATATGACATGAGATGTGCAATCCAACACAACACACAGAAACAAACTTTCTTCTCACGCAGGTTCAAAGGCCTGGGAGAAAAAATGCGTTTTGAGAGAAGATTTAAAATTGTCCAGTGTCTTTGACGACCGGATATGCAGCGGTAAACTGTTCCACAGCTTCGGGGCAGCCACTGCAAAAGAGCGATCGCCTTTAGTTTTTAGCCTGCATTTAGGCACATCCAGGTAGGACTCATTTGCAGACCTCAGAGCTCTGGTCGGTCAGTTGAGCAAGGATTCATCCATTTTACTGTCAGAGCCGTTTATATCTGTGTCAAGGTAATTTCCTGATTTCCACAGTAGGTGGAGTATTGGTTAACAGCATGTGTAAATGTATAGGTAGAGGAAGAGATAACAACTCCTCAGGTGTGCTGCTTACCGGGAGAAACGCACAGTTTTTGACTGCCGGCTAACCTTTAAGCCTTTTTGTTTGTTTCATGCCAGTTACTGATGTAAGTGTGTCTATAGCAAAAGCTGTAATGATACATGTGGCAGGCAGACACCTGGAAGGGATCACACACTGCAAAAAAGGTGTCTAAAAACACTAAATCTGAGGGAAATGATCTTGCTGCATGGACAGATAATTTCACTTGACAAGATTTCTTAAATTAAGATTATTAAATCTAGAAATAAGCATGTTGAACGTTTAAAATGAGAAATTAACTCTTAAAACAAGATAAAATTAAAGCTGCAAGCAGCGATGAACTGGCCCGAGCAGAGTGCACTGACAATTATTTGTTTTTTACAAAGATAAAAAAAACGTTTTGCTTCTTTTTTTGGTGATTTTTTTTTACATCTCTTGTGTCTTTTGTGTCTTTTTTTTTGTAGTTTTTGTGGGTTTTTTTGGTCATTTTGTGTCTTTCTTGGTCACAAAATGACCAAAAAAGACAAATGTACAAAAGAGACTAAAATAAAGCTGCCAGCAGCGATGAACTGGCCCGAGCAGAATGCACTGCAAATTATTTTTCTTAACAAGATAAAAAAAAAAACTTTAGATTAAGAAGTGTTAATTTATCTTGTTTTAAGAGTTAATTTCTTATTTTAAATGTTCAACATGCTTATTTCTAGATTTAATAATCTTAATTTAAGAAATCTTGTCAAGTGAAATTATCTGTTCATGCAGCAAGATCATTTCCCTCAGATTTAGTGTTTTAATCTGGTTTTAGACACCTGTTTTGCAGTGTGGTAGTAAATAAATGCGTCTTAAGCACATGTTCACAGATGTTTGATTGACTACATGGAGCCGCCGCATGACGACGCGTCAACTACGTATCTCGGTACCAGCCCCTCATTGTGGCTTAGGTTTTTTTTTTTTTTTGTCTAAATCAAGTCACTACACTGTCCTTTCTTAATCACAGACCTAGCATGCATATAGCAGTACCGGTGCTTTTGTCTCCAGTTTCTTTAATTCTAATAAATGTAATTTTCTTACCAGATTGCAGCTGTCACCCAGTCCCTCCCAGCATACAGCCATACCTCGAACACATGAACAAGGGAGCCGCAAGCTCAGAGGGAAGAAAAGGAAACACGAGGGGGTCTCTGGCGGCTCGCCCGCCTATAAAATGTCCAGTCGTTCAACTGAGCACGGAGCTGTGAGCGTGGCGGAGGTCGACTTGGACGGAAAATATGTTAGACTTAAGAACAACTCTGAGGCGGTAAGGCTACAATGCCGCTGGATGTAATGGGTTTATTTTGGTTTGATTTAATTTGTACTTTTAGGTATCAAAAATTAGTTTGTTCACAACTGTGCCAAGACTTAATAATAATAATTGGGGCCAGGACTCTATTTAAAAAAAAAAAAAAAAAATCTAATTCATTAGAGGCTTTGTAATTAATTAATCGAAATTTTCACACTTTAATCGCATATAAATATTTGACCTGAGAACAGTGAGAAGTAATTTTATTCACATGGATTTTTAGTATACCATTGAATAATGATGAATACATCACTTTGGAGGAGCCTTGTCAAGTAACCCGGATGTTGCTGGTGATGTCATCAGGGTTTTCTTGGGGTGCATTCCACTCTTAGTTGGTTCCAGCTTTCGCCCTCAAAGCATTCCAGGTGCACAACACCAAATGTTAACAAAACAACATGGCTAAGGTGTACGCACAACTGAACTGTGAAGCCATTTGCATTTATTAAACACTGGAGGAACAAACGGTACATAAGCAGACCCCATCATACATTTTATTTTCTAGCACTTTTATACTTAAACGTATCTAAATGCAGAAATGTTTTTAATACATGACTGCATGCATTGTTTTAATGTTTGTCACAAGTAGGAACTCCAACTTTAATTGACGTTAGTACAGGCAAAAGTTCATATCAGGAAGTTATCTGTCTGAAAGATGAGCATTTGAAATAAAATAAATCTTTTGGTTGAATGATGGGAAATGCAGGATAAAGCTGTCTCTGCTGGACAATTCTATCACAATACTTGTCCTCTACAATTCTTCACAAAGTGGATTAGTGTACAGCACTCGCACACCTTGAAATGTATTCACTTAATTGTTTTCATGCCTCTGTGCCTCTGTGCCAGTACAGCCATGACTGCAGCCATTTAGTTTTTGGGTTGTCCATCGTCCGTCCCATTTTCGGAAATGTGATGAAGGCCATAAATGGATTTGGAAACTGGAATTCAATTATGAATGTTCAACACTAAGCTCCCCACTAATTTATTATGTATTAACTTGTTTAAAGCATGAATGCTTTTTTCTGTTTCTTTTTTCCTTGTATGCAGCACTTAACTGCGTCTTGTCCTCATATCTGCATTTCCAGGAGCAGCCACTAGGTGGCTGGGTGATACGGAGGATGTACCCAGACTCTGGAGACATATCCTTCCACATCCCCTCCTCTTGCATCCTGGCTGGTGGACAGACACTCACAGTGAGTACTTACTGGGGGAGCTTGTTGGAGAGTTTAATGGGACTTTTTTTTTTTTTTTTTTTTTTTTTTTTTTGGTCTTTGACAAGAATTTAATGGATAAATCCTGAAAATACATTGCAACTGGTACACTTACCGTATTTCCTCAATTTAAAGCCAGGGCCCTATTAATGATCATTTAGTAACCAGATGTAAAAATGTCTTACCGGTGTTATGTCAGTCTGTTCCCCCGTCGATATGTGTCCCCCTTACCTTAACCTGCACCAACCTGACCCCTGACCCCAACCAGTCCTCCTTTAAGTTGTTAACATGAGCCCAAGTTTACCTTAACCCCAAACAGTTCTCTCTACAAGGCCTAACCTTAAATTTAAATCCTAACTCCAACCGCGGAGGTGATGCTACGGAGAACACCATTAAGGAAACATCATTTGACGGGGGAACAGATTTCCACACAACACCTGTATTTTGAAGTTTGGCCACACGAGTTAGTACTGTAGGTAAATATGGTTGTTTCTCCCGCTGTCCTAGTCATTCTCTGTAAAGCCGAGCCGTTTATGCACGTTCTTCTGGGCTTTTTTAGTAGTTTAGACATTTTAAATCCTGCTTAAAATCAACACTCAGCATGCTGTTCAATGTTTGTTTACATCCGAGTACTTCCAATATGGCAGACATCCGGGTAACTGGCTACAATGCGATGTGTAAAACACTCTAAAAAGTGACGGTCAGAGCTGCTTTGATTTTCTTTTTTTAATAAAAGCCTCCTTCAAATAATTGCCTGCCCCTATTATTTGAAGGAGGCTTTTATTCCCAAACTGATTTTTTATGAATAGAAGCCCTGGCTACTATACTATAGGACACAGGGTATCTGGTACAGACCAATGAAGTGGAAAAACATTCAAACAATATTGGTATAATGGAACAACATAATAAAATATATAAAAAAGTGAATGGGTCTAAATACTTGCTGAATGCACAGTGCATGTAAATTACATAAATGTAAAAATCAATTAAAAACATATACTTTATTTAATACCACCGTAAAGTAGTTTTTGTATTTTCATTTCTTTATATTTCTGTATTTATTTCAACATTTATTTGTGTATTTTCTAATTGTGAAATGTTTAATTCTTTCATTTTTAACAAGGCAGAACCTGCAAGGGGTTGAATCTGGGTCCAAAACAATTCAAAACCTGCAACACTGGCACAGATGATGAGGCATTTGAGTGCATTTCAAGCAATGCAATGTGTGTTGATGAGCTGGTGGGCCATCTCCATCTCCACACATCTGATAGATTAAAGGGGGCTTTTCAAAGTAAAATAAATTTAATCAATGAGGGTGTATGTGTTTTTTGTTTTTTACCAGATCTGGGCAGCAGGTTCAGAGGTGGAGGCAGATTCTGGGGACTTGATTCTGCAGGGTCACAGGAGCTGGGGCCCTGTCACTGATGTAAGGGTGATTCTTCTGAACCCCAACAATGAGGTAAACTAACAGTATGCATTCAGGGAGATTTAGTTTCCTTCAATTACTGCAGTTAGTCATATATGCATATTTTTAAGACCTTACAATGCCAAAGAAGTAGTGGTATTAACATGTGAAAGTATCTTGGTCTTTGATCCTAATCAGTCATAAGATGAAATTTGTAGGGATGGAGTGTTTTTTCTTGTATTACTATCTTACACTGTTGGATGCATTCTAGGAAGTCGCTGAGCGCAGGGTGTGTATGCAGCACAGAGGTGATGAGGAAACTGAACTAGATTTCGATGAAGAACTTGTCGCAGGCAGTGACATCCAGCACTTTAGGAGACAGGTAAACAAACTGACTCGGAAAAAAAAAAAAACCTCCATGTGAAGTGCTCTTACAGATACAAGTGCACACACTCTTGTTTATGAAACTTGACATGACTTTTTCCTGCCTTTGCCCTGAAGCCAAAGAGAAAGAAGAAGTGTTGTTCTGTGTCTTGAGTGTGGAGCAGACAGCGTGCTGTAAAGTAGGTGAGGAGGGTGGTGCTGCCAAAGCCAGGCTTTCCCCCTCTGCTCCTCTGCTTCTACCCGCTTTCCATTGCTCTGTGTACTCGTCACAAGATGCATGGCTTGTGTCATACATGCTGCATGTGAGGCTGCCTTTGCGTTTTAAACATGCTTGGATGACCAGGGGTCTGGATCATGAAGCTAGTTCAGCTCAGTCTGTCTCTCTGGGCTACACTTAAAATAAGAAATTAACTCTTAAAACAAGATAAATTAAATTAAATAAGCAGCGAGGAACTGGCCCGAGCAGAGTGCACTGCAAATTATTGGCTTCTTACCAAAATAAAAAAAACCATTAGATAAAGAAGTGTTAATTTATCTTGTTTTAAGAGTTCATTTCTTATTTTATGTGTTCAACATGCTTATTTCTATATTTAATAATCTTAATTTAAGAAATCTTGTCAAGTGAAATTATCTGTCCATGCAGCAAGATCATTTCCCTCAGATTTAGTGTTTTTATCTTGTTTTTAGACACACCTGTTTTGCAGTGTGCTGATCCTGGTATCTGGTATCACTGGTAACTTGTGTCACATGAGCAATCTAGGAACATAAGGAAGTTTATGCTGTCAAAGCAAATACTTTTCATGGGTTTATTTCTATCATTGTACAACACAGGGTTGCACAACTGCCCTTATAGCTGTCTGCACACCCATTCTAACTTCCCACGTTTCTGGCTGATTTTATAGCTAGATATGATTTTAGGTGCATCACAATATGAATGAGGATAGTAATGGTGATGTATTGATGTGTATTTCTGGTAGTGGAAAAACAGTGGAAATGTAAAAATAAAATAAAAATAAAAGTGGGTCAGCAGTCCATCAGTGCTTTAACAGAATACCCAGGGGGCTTAGGCAAATTTCTGTCACGAGACAAGAGATCTCCCATCTGTTCATGTGTCCTGGAGCAATTTTGTTGAGCTGGTGTCTCCTCTAATCAGCAGAATAAAAACATCATTGGAACAGCCCATAGATACTGAGAAAAACAGACTCTGTATATTCTGTATGATATTCAACCACACAAGACTGTCTGCCTTATGTTCTAAAATCAGCAGCTGGAGACCTTCCAAGCTGAGCACTGCAAAAAAGGTGTGTCTAAAAACAAGATAAAACACTAAATCTGAGGTAAATTATCTTGCTGCATGGACAGATAATTTCACTTGACAATGAAGATGATTAAATCTAGAAATAAGCATGTTGTACTCTTAAAATAAGAAATTAACTCTTAAAACAAGACAAATTAAAGGTGCAAGCAGCGATGAACTGGCCCGAGCAGAGTGCACTGTAAATTATTTGTTTCTTACCAAGATAAAAAAAAACTATAGATTTAGAAGTGTTAGATCATTGATCTTGTTTTAAGAGTTAATTTCTTATTTTAAGTGTTCAACATGCTTATTTCTAGATTTAGTCCATGCAGCAAGATAATTCCCCTCAGATTTAGTGTTTATCTTGTTTTTAGACACACCTTTTTTTGCAGTGAGTAAATTCACACCGCTGCAAAATTCTATAATGTTTTTGTCTTGCTCTACAAATCTTTGGTCTGAACTGGGCTTTCTATGTTCCACAAGGAAAACAGTAATGCATTCCTGTATTATACTGGTGAATTATTATTTTCAGTTAATTCAGTTCCATTAAGACAATTCAACTAGTTTCCCCAGGATAAGTTGCTATGGTAACTAAACTTTAATGTTGAATTTGTTTTATGGAACGAATCAACTAAAAATGAATCCAACTAAGTGAAATAAGTCCAGCTTTTTTGATAAACAGGTCCCCGTACCTGTAGTAGGTTAGCCGTGAGTCAGCTTTGAGATCATGAAAAGGCTGAGTTAAACCCAAAGACGGCTAAGCCAAGGGTTTATCAAAACACGAGGCTTCATGGTACAGGGGACTTCTTCATAATTGTTACAAATGAAAAACCAATCCAGTGTGTTAGTGAAGTGTTGTTTCACCAGGAGCCTCCTGAGCTACTTCAGTGTTCTTGGCAGTGTGTTTACATCAGTATCTGGTTTTGGTCTTATTCAGGATAAGATGTTTGCATGGACACAGGACCAAGGTTGTAATAGTTTTTGATTTTTCATTAGTTTTAGTTTTAATTTTGTTGTCAATTTTAGTTTTTAAAATTCTGTTAGTTTTAATTTGTTTTTGGAGTGTTTTTGTTTTTTTAAATGCTTTGTTTTAGTTTCGTTTTAATTTTATTTTTTTTGTAATGGGGTATTTGTTGGCTTCGAGATTCAGAAAGGTCAGAATAAATGTTGCCTTCATTTCCTTTGTCTGATCCATCTCAGCCCCAATAAGTGTATTAAGTCATAAAACCAGATAGATTAAATAGATTTCATATCAACCAAAAGTTGTATGAAAAAAAGTTGACAAAGAAAAATGGTGGACATTTTCACTATAATTTTAGGTAGTTTTGTAATGCCGAAATACACTTTCAGTTATGTTTTTTTTTTTAAAAACGTTTTTATTTTTTATTTCAGTTAACGAAAATGTTTTTTCAATTCTAGTTTTCGTTATTTCGTTACTTTCCATTAACTATAATAAGCTTGCACAGGACACAACAGGTTATTCAGTCTGTTTATTGGTCAGGGCTTCCTTCCATTTTATTTTTTCTCAGTTAAAGATTAGTAAGTAATTCAACCTAGCCAACTTTATTTATTATATAATAGGCAGCACAGTGGGTGTCATGGATAAAAGTGTGATGAACATGCATTAATAAATCATGCATCTTAAATGAATTAACTTATGTTAACAGATAAAATTTAATCAAAGCAACACTGGCTCATTTAGATTAACCCTCCTGTACTCTTGGGATCCTTTTTGACCCCAAATCATTTTCAACATACGATTAATATAGGTTAACTTTCATATAATTGCTTGCCTCTGCATCCTTTATAGATATAGATGTTTCACCTTTCTTCATACATTTTTGTGTTTTTAAATTTTTTATAGACATAAACATAGGTTTCACTAAAAGTTGACATAACCTACTCTGTACATTCCCATCAAGAAATAATTATTTCACTGTAACTATTGAGGGAAAAAAATCTTGTTTTATTACTTCTTTTTTTCTTTTGATATGAGGCCTAATTTTGTATATTTGACTAAAATTGACCAATAATAATGAAAAAAAAAAAAGAAAATTATATATCAATGTGTTGGTCATGAGTTGCCTTAAAAGGTGAAAAAAAAAGTTGGTCATTTTTTTTTCTACATGTCCTAAAAGCAGTCTAATGTCATGGGGTCCTTTTTGACCCCTGAGGAGCATTGGTGTTGTACTTTTTTTTAGGAGTACACAGGGGTTAAATTGTTCATAGCGGTTAGCTATAATATATACATATATATGTATATAAACAATTGCTGCTGCAAATCTTTCCAGCATTGCTGAAACATGTTTATTTCCAAGTCAAAACTTGCAGAATACCAGCCTCTGAAAAGCTAAGATGCCCCCTTTTGAGTTTGGTTTAAAAGATCCAAACCCTCTAATCTGGATTTCCCGGTTTGCACACAATGACAGCTGTTTGTCTCCCACCAGTAACACCCTGCTCCAGACTCCTCCGCCATGCCTTCCCCTAACTGCATGTTCAGTGCTAACCAGACTGCCTGTATGATCCAGCATGTCCCATGATGGTAATTCATTAAACATTTTTTTTTATAGGAACTATCTAAGGAGGCGAGCTGTGCTGTCATGTGATTGCTGCTGTCCATCTGGAGAAGCTAACAGCTCTGTCCTTGGAGTGCAAACGTCTGCTGCTGTCTGCTCCCTGTGTTGTCTCCCACAACACCAGTATGTTGGTCTGATTGTGACGAGCTCAGAAGCCTTAGAGCAACAGTACCAACCTCAGTATTCTCACTTGTTACATCGCTCTAACTGCACAAGACTAGACATGAGCTTTGCCTTGATTTGATCTCATTTAAATGAGTGTGTGTGCGTGTGTGTGTGTGTGAGAGAGAGAGAGAAATAAAACTGTTGGAATAATAAAGATATAAAATATGGTTTTAAGTACTTAAGACTGTTTATTACAACAAATTCAGTTACAGTTGAATTTGAAGGGAAAAGCTGTGTGCTGGAAGGTGCTCCACTTCACAGTGGATCACACGACAGCTAAAGTAAATGAATAGCAGCAGTAGGTTGGACTGAATATTTAGCAGCAGAAGTTCACCCAAATACCCACCAAAAAAAATGAATTTGCACATTTCAAAAATTCTTTTTGCTTTCCTCTGGAGGTATGAAGCCATGCAGATGGTTCTGGTTTTATTTGTCCTGCTCACAGGACTTGATAAAGCATCAGCATCTTTAGAAACCATATCCTGGTTAAGTGAGATACATGTTTTTTACTGTGGAAGTCCTGGACCAGGGCTACTGAAAACTTTTTACTAGTATGGCAAAGTCTATCACTCAGTCCATCCACCACTTTGTTTTAGACTAAAATGTCTCAACAGATAATTGAAAAATAGTACAGACTTGCATATCCCCCTCAGGATGAATTGTAATAAGTTTTGTGATCATCTGACTTTTCATGAAACACAAAGTATTCTCCTCTAACCTACAGACGTTCCCATCAGCCTTAGTTGTGCTTTTTGTACTGCAAATTGAATTCGATTAGCATGCTAATGGGAGCGTGTCTATGTTCCCAGGGTCCTATGTTCCCCTCTTTGTATGAGACTGAGGAACATGGGACCCTTTTTCCCCGCTTTTCCCAAAAAGGGTCCTATGTTCCCTGGTCCGTTACTTTTTCCACCATTACTGCCAAATTCCAAGGTAAATAGGCCTGTGTAGGCCTAGGGGCTTTTTGATGCACATATGCAAATAACCCAACCCTAACCCTAAAAGGGAAAAGCTAAGCCTCCATGCAAGACAATATGACTAGGGGTGGGAATATACAAACATGAGTAATCCTAGATTTAAAAAGCAAACTGCAAAGTAACCAGAAAGTGGCTGCTGTGCAAATTTAAGTTTTGCAGTGCTTGACGGTAGGCCTGCTGGCCATGCTGAGAGTCTACAGTAAAGATTGATTGTGGGGAACAGCTCCCCTGTATGTATCGCTACAGGGGAACATAGGACCCGGGGAACATAGGGATGACCCCCATGCTAACATGCTAAACAAAGTTAGTGAACATAAGCAAAACTGCTTGCTGATTAGCATGAGTTGTTAGCAGGACTGGACTGAATACAGAACAGCTTACTGTTGTACTAGTTGCTCCTGCGCTCATGTCCTGCTGCCATCCCATTACATGATTTTTAACTGCAACATGCTTGGTGTAATCAATTGTTACATGCCCCAATAAGGTGGGCGGAGGTCCACTCTCACAGACCCATAAGGTTTGGACACACCTACTCATTCAATGTTTTTTCTTTATCATATTTTCCTATACAAATTATACAAAGTATAAGAAGGCACAAAATTCCACAAATTAACTCTTGTCAGTTGGAAACCATCCCAGGTGAGCACCTCATGAAGCTGACTGAGGAAATGCTGTCAGGAAAACTGTCATCAAAGGAAAAGGTGGTTACTTCAAAGAATCTAAAATATACAACATATTCTGGTTTTATTTTACTGCATAACTCCATATGTGTTCTTTTATAGTTGATATAATTTGAGGTCTTCAGTATGAATCTACAAAGTTGAAAATAATAAAAAAAAGAAAAACCATTGAATGAAAAGGTGTGTCCAAACTTTTGACTGGTATTGTTTGTCAAAACCTGGACAAACTAAATCTTTGCAAGTCCAGATGCCACTAAACCCTTTAACATCAGCGGTGGCATTAATAATGAGCAGAGCATTTGTGTGTAAAATAATGGACTGTCCTATGAATGACGTGCCCGAGCTAAAACATTCCCTGACTTTTTGTCCTTCTCATAAACACACTTGCATTGACAATATTACAACTGCAAAGTTGCAACAGAATATCGTCAGTTGAGTTTATTCCATGTAGAGGAAAAATAAGTGGATCGTCAGATTAGACCAGACTTCATTGTCTTCAGAAAAAAGGATACTCATTGTCAATGTAGGCTCTAAAAAATGCTGAACATGTCCTCAGTTGGCAGAATGACTCTTTTGATACTCAGACAGTGTCACAAGACAGTTTTCGTCACTGTTAGTCAGACTCCAGAGATGGGAGGAGTTTTAAATTTGCTCCTTTGACACAATTGTTCCAGCAAAAGGTTCCAGAGGCTGGTGAAACAGTCCTCAGGGCCATAAAGGAATCTTCCAGAGCTTTGTTCCCCTCTGCCCTTATATAAGAGGTATGTTCAGTACTGTAGACTGGAGTCTACACCATAGTCTCTTTGTTGGTGGATTTGCAGAGGGTGTCTATGGACAGGGTCTGTTGGCTGGTCGGGCTGTGGGCAGGCAGGGGAATCTGCAGTCGCACTCTCTGCTCAGTCTTCTTCCACGTCTTGAACAGATGCATGTGGTAGCGCACAGATACCTAACAGACACATAATCATACGTGATGTTTCAGTGCGGCTTATAAGGTCAAAGGTCAAATTACTGTATTGTCAAATAGACAAAAAGAAAAAGGAGCAGAAGCTGTGATCAATGTAATCTTCAATCCATTAGTTTTGAACATGAGGTTTTCTGTTTTGACAAACTGTGTGAAAACAATTGAAAATTCACCAGTTAACATCTACTGTTTTGGTCTTGATTGAGCTTGTGTGTAAAAGGAGTTAAAACTAATTTTAAATGTGTAAAATGTGTGTATTTTGTGTCAAAAGAAGAAGAATTGTGTTAATTGTATCGCCCACACAGGCTGATGTTGTGGTAACTGTGTGAAGAGTTTTGAAAAAGCGTTAAAAGTATTGAACAACGGGTCATAGCGGTTGTGAAAAACTGTAGTTACACTGTGTGATTTTGAGCATGAAATTAACTGTTTGGGGGATTATGTGCTTCAGCTGTGATGTGAGTTAACAGTTTTGAAAACGTTTTTAAGGTTCTGACAAACGGGTCATAGCAGTTGTAAAAAACTTTAAGGCTGCAAACCAACAAGGAGGGTAAAATAAGCATAACATGTACTGTGTGAATGAGAACTATGGACCCTGAACATACCACTGTCCAGAAGACGTATATGGTGAAGAGGGCCAGTGTGAGGATCAGCAGGCCCAGGGCCTCCATGCCGTTGGTCCAATAGAGGTCCATAGCTCCCTGAACACACAGCCATCCTGATAGGCTGGCCAGTGGCGTGATGAACAGGAAACACACTGCATCACCACACAGCGTCCTCCTCTGCTGTTGCATGGATGGAGAACACAACCACTGGGAAAACAAAGAGGTAGGTGATGGATGGTTAACCCTCTGGAGCACCAAATTCAGACTTCTTCATGACATCCAGACTAGAAAACAAAGCAGCGCTACTGTAAATTTACCTCTAAAGTTCTGGCTGTAAACTCCATGAGGCCAGTTTCAGTTTGATGATGATATACCAAGTAAAACTGGAGACAAGCTCAAATATATTTAGTATAAAATGATAGAACTGGATGTAACCCTCTTATATGTTATATTTGCAGCCTTTGTTCACATTTGCAACATTAACAATTCTTTATTGAGCATGATAGTGTTTTGAAAGTAAAAAAAAGATTCAAAATCAAATTTCATGTTGGACTGAAGGACTAAAAAATACACAAAATGACCAAAAAAACACAGAATAACTAAAAAAGACACTACACAACAAAAGACAGAAAAATAACCACAAAAAAAGACACAAAAAAGACACAAAAGACACAAAATGACTTACTAAGACACAAAATGCAAAAAAAATACAAATACACAAATTGACCAAAAGTGTTACTCTAAACACACAAGACAAAAATAAAGTAGAGTCACACTAGAATAAAATCCAGAGTTGGATGACCTTTCTTGTTTCTTGTTGTTTTTTTTTTTTGGTTCAAAATGTTGATCCAGTAAGTCAGAATAAAAAAACAATTATTATCAGGTCATATAGGTGAGGTTGTGCTGGAAAAAAAATACCAACATGGCATTTAAACACTTTTGAAAGTGATGTATACAGGCAGGATGAAAAGGATTCAAAAATGGACAAAATAGCCCAAAACTCCAGAGTTAAAAACACTTCACAAAAGGTCAAATACAACATCTGACCAGCAGGTGGTGCTAAATGCTTTGAATTCTGTGAACTATTGAGAGCAGATAGTAGCAGTGATACATTAGAAATTCTATATTATATCATATTACTACCTTTATGATATTATACTTTAATATACATTGATACATATATATTTTTGATTGGTAAAAAATGCCCTTGAGGTGAAATACTTTGTGTTGGCAGTGATTTTAATCTTTTAAACCTATTTTGCTGAGGCTACAGGAGCTTTTTCAGTTGGCTCTGACCTTTGACCCTGGGATTGCTTCAAAAGGCATTCACAAATGAAAACTAATGCACTGATTGTAATTCAAGTCCTCCTTCCAGATAGAAATGTGGGTCATATTAGTTACATGTACAAACCTATGGTTGTGCGTGATAAAGTGAGTTTACTTTAATGGTTATTTGTAGATGGATTTGATTAAATGTTTGACCAGTATAGATTGGTAAATGCTATAATCATCATCTTGTTTGTTTGCCTTGAGACTACAGACATAATATTGTGTGTAAGTGTGATAGACTAGATCCTTGATTACTGGGGCACAGTCTTCAGGCAGAAAGGCTTGCATGACTGCCTGACTATTTGACACAAACTTGTGTAAGCGGAGGTTAGACTCAGCTTCAGATGGTTTGCTGTGCAGCAGCCAGGCAACTGGAGAGAAGAAGATGAATGCGAATTGGAGGGAGAAGAGCTTCCGTAGTGATAGATGAGAGCAAGTTCAGACACAAAAGAAAGGTAAGCTTGTATTTTGTTCAAAAAAATTTCAATTTCTGTTTGGTGTTGTACTGTGCAGTACTAAGTAGTTGTTAAAACAAGGACAAGAGGGTTTAAAGAAATGAAAGGGATAGTCCACTCAAAAACATCTACAAGCACCAAAGTGATTGCGACTTTAACATTCTCAAATGTTGCATTTAAGATGGACTGCCTTTAAGCATGACATTTTGGTTATTTTCAGTATGGACTTGGACGATTTGGAAAGGCGTCGTCGCTCGTGGGTCTTTGGGATGATGGAAGTCAGGTGGTCCCGTAGACACCCTGTTTTAAAACTGGTTGAAAATCGATCCAGGAGGAGATTGCTCCCAATCATTAGAAAATATGTTAAACCTGGAAGTGGAATCATTAGTTATTGCTGGCATTCCTACAACCGGTTGTCCCATGACGGCTACATACACTAGCAGGTAAATCACAAGAGGTATTTTGTCCACCCTGGGACTGGTGCTCATACATGGCACATAAAACGGGCATGGCGGACTTATAAGGAGGATATCGACAGGTCCAGGGGGAACCTGACAGAGAAGGCCTTGAAGATGAACTTAAGGTTCATTGAGTGGAACCACTGGCTCGGGAAAGAGCATAGGAAGGGCATTCTTGGACGCTTATTTAAAGACATAAGGGCATTAAACAAAGTGTAACCAGTGATGAAGTACTGTACTGCATTGTGTTCACCTCTGTTATCAACGTTTTCCGATTGAATTAAACACTAGTTAAGTTAATAAATTTACTTTATTGATTCCGCAGGGAAATTTGTATATTCTTTATGGTGCAAAGGCTCAAAGGCTTTCTTTTATTGTACAGCTTCTACTTACTCTATAAATTGGTCTTACCTGGTAAGATTGCAGAACATATTCAAAAAGCAGATTTATTCCAAAGGATATTGTAAGAAGATGGTAATAGTACAGGAACAAACAAGGCTTCCTTTTACAGTACAGTTGCACCTTACTTACTGGGTAACTTTCAAGGTTTTACTTGATAATGTTTTGGAATGTATGTGGTACAAGTTCTAATTACTGGGTAAGTACCTGGTAATTACTAGGGAAGTATGAATTATTGCCAGGTAACAATGACACGGTATACCGTACATGTAATACCACTAATAATTACCAGGAAAGTACATGGCAATATCATTGAAACAAAGCAAGCTTCCTTTTACAGTACAATTCCACCTTTCTTACAGGGTAACTACTCTGTATAAGTCCGATATCACCCAGATACTTACCTGATAATTATCAGGGAGATATGGGAGTTTTTGCCAGATACCATGTTCAAAACTGCACACCCTCATGGTAATATCATTGAAACAAACCACACTTCCTTTTACAGTACAGTTCCACCTTCCTTACAGGGTAATTCACAAGGTTTTACCTGATAATGTTTTGGAATGTACGTGGTACACATGTGTTATTACTGGGTAAATACCAGTTAATATCTGCATAAATATATGGGGGTTATTGGTAAATTGTAACTACTGGGTAATTAGAAAGTAATTATTAGGTACTTACAGGCAAATATCAGAGTCATTACTACCCCCACTGTCACTACACAGGTTGGTTGGTAATACATAATCTATAATTCCTGGTAGTTTTCAGTATATATCTAGTAAATACTAGGCAACTTGTTGGTATTTACTAGGTAAATACCAGGCAACTACAGGTAAATAAGAGGTAGTTACCAGGTAAATATGTGATAATTTTTAGTAAATACCTGGTAAGTACCAGGTAAATATATAAAGTTATTATCACCCTAACAAAGTCACATATAGACACATTCAGTGGGTTTATTGTCTACAATATGCAATTGCAGGATATCTACCAGGTAATTATTGGGTAAATACCTGGTAGATGTCAGGGGAAAATAACAGGTAACTTGTTGGTATTTACCAGATAAATATGTAATTAAATACTGGGTAATTACCTGGTAAGTACTTGTAATGACAAGGCAATTACATATAATTACCTTGTATTACTTGTAAATACATCTTATTACCAGGTATTTACCTGGTAATTACGGACTGTAAAAGGAAGGGTTACATTTGTTATGAAGTCACGAGAAAAAAGTCAAAATGAAAAAAAAAGTTGAAATCATGATAAAAGGTCAAAATGAGAAGAAAAAAGTTGACATAAACATAAAGTTTCCTTTTCCATTGCATTCCAGATTTGACTTTTTTCCCCATTTATTGTTCTTGAACGTTTCATTTAATGTTCGGCATAATTACAGACTATAATATCCAGTAATTGTCCTGCTTGTCTAGTTATTTTTTTTATGTGTGTGCAGTAATACAACCCTTATTCCTACATTTGAAACATGTATTATGAATATGGATGAAAAAGGTCCATGACTCCATGTGCACACACCCACACAGGGCTGAGAAGTCACTAAGCAGCCAAAATAGCAATAAGAGCCATGATAGTGCACCATGTGTGCAGGAGATGTCTAACCCCTCCAGAACAGACACATTCAGCTGTATTACATTACTAATGTGAAATAGTGTACCTGTGTTACGGTGCATGTGTGCACACGTGCTCAGCCGTGCCTGACAGCAGGCTTATGCTGTTCACCGTGTAGCTTAACCTGGCGGAGGACATGGTGCTTAATCAGCAGATTACTGGCTGTGACCCCACATGCAACCTGGTCTTCCTGTGAGGAGGACACTAATACACTCTCCTGCACTGCGCTCTGCAGAGCAGTAAGGGAGGAAACACCATCTAATCTGGCTCTCAAGCTAAGTGGCTTTAGGGGTACAGCAACAGGTCCTCCAACGTGAAGGCAGCAACTCACCAACAGGCTCCTCCTACTGACGCTGACATCTCCTGTCTCATTGACAAAACAGAGCACGGCCAATAGATATGTGGTTTGTCATGTTCTATCTTTAGCTGAATGTAAACCTTATTTCAGAGGGGTTTATCATATTAAAGAAACCCTTTGATTTGGAAAAAAATCACTTATTTTATTTTTTTTATTTTTAATCAATCTCACTTCTGTTACAAGGCGTAGCCCTAAAAAAATGTACAGAGCCAGTCCACCTTTCTCTTTCTTTCTGTTTCTTCCTTTGCTTCCAGTCTTTTTGCAAAGCTTAGCTAATTACATCCTGATTCTAGCTATGTTCTTAACTGATAGTCTCCTCATCTCGCTTGTTGAAAGAAAGCAAATAAAGTTGTCTCCCAACACGTTGAGCTCTTCCTTTAAATGACTAAAAGTGACACTTAAGTGCATACTTAAATTACTATTAGATTTTTTTTAAAGTAGTTATATATCACACACAGTAACCAAACTTGAAGATACAAAGGTCTTAAAGATAAACAATAGCTACTCAATAAAACTGAGGCAACAGATTGCACGCAATATTATTAATTAAATCTAACTATGTTACAAGTTGAGTTAATAACTTAACAGGAAGTGCCTGTCAATTAAAAACAGACTAATTCTATTGTGTTGGATTCATTCAAAACTCTCTTGATTAAGAATAACATACACATAAAGATTCTATCTCAAACATTTTTATATTAAAGTTACTTAAACAACTGCCTCAAAATCAAGGACGCATTTATATTTTATACATTTTATCAAATATATTAAGTAAAATGAAATGACTACAGAATTATTTATTACAGTGTGTGCTTAAAAAAGAGAAACCTATTGCTCAGATTGCCTGTACAGTAAAGTTTTAAAGCCTAGACAATTTTTAGCATCACTGACTGCAGAATTGTGGCTTTGACATTAATTTGAGCAGAGACAGCATAAGCAACAGCACATCTAAAGATGATATTACATTTCACTTTCCAAATTGACAACTGTACCGCTGTACAGTTGGGGACACAATGTCATGCAGTCAGTCAGGGTGTTAACATACATCTAGGCGGGCCATCTAGTACTGTATGTCTGTATTAATGCAAATTAACTAATTTAGTTCTCCATTAGTTGCATTTATTTGTTCCTAAAACAAGTCAATGGCCTGCAGAATTGTATTAAGGTATTGAAAAAAAAAATGTTCAGGGCCCGAGGGAAGCAGACGAAAATGGAGGGATGGATGGATTACTTTTAGTCGCTGAATGTAAATAAAGCAAGACTGAAAAAACAGTGATGCCTTGAAATGTTTATTGAAATGTTGAAATGTTTATTTCAAGGACCACATGAGAAAAATATGTTTTCTCACTGAGCTTTAGTGGTATGGAGCAAGGTTATTATAGTTAACGAAAACGAAAACTAGAATTGAAAAAACATTTTTTTTAACTGAAGTAAAAATAAAAAATAGAGTTTTTTTTTTGTTTTTTTTTAAACGATAACTAACTGAAACTGTATTTTGTGGTTACAAAACTAACTAAAACTAACTAAAATTATAGTGAAAATGTCCTTTGTTTTTGTCTTTGTCAACTATTTTCATACGTAAACCTTTTTGGTTGATATGAAATCAATTTCATCAATCTGGTTTTATGACTTAATGAACTTATTGGGGCTGAGATGGATCAGGCAAAGGAAATAAATGAAACATTTATTG
Source organism: Centropristis striata (assembly GCF_030273125.1). Taxonomy (NCBI): domain Eukaryota; kingdom Metazoa; phylum Chordata; class Actinopteri; order Perciformes; family Serranidae; genus Centropristis; species Centropristis striata. The sequence goes on from NC_081518.1 coordinate 20,643,886, forward strand.
TGACTTATTGAATCTTGCACCCAACAAATACCACCAATAAAAAACACTAAAACTTTAAAAACTAAACTAAAACTAACACTAAAACTTAAAAAACTAGCAAACACACTCTAAAAACTCATTAAAACTAACTGAATTTAAAAACAAAAATTGACAACGAAATTAAAACTAAAGCTAATGAAAAATCCAAAACTATTATAACCTTGGTATGGAGCCATATCTGTCATTACTCATTGTATATATACAAGTGCATCTCAATAAATTAGAATATCATAGAAAGTTTATTTATGTCAGTAATTCAATTCAAGTGGAAATAACACATTGTATAGATCCATTGCACACAGAATGAAACATTGTAGGTCTTCATTTATTTAATTTATTCTAATTATAATGATTATGGCTTACATTTAATGAAGACCTAAAATTCAGTGTCTCAAAAGATTTGAATATTACAAAAGACCAATTTAAAAAAGTATGTTTAATATAGAAATTATGGGCTCTGAAAAGTATGTCCATCTATATGACTCAATACTTGGTCAGGGCTGTTTGACTTGAACTAAATGGATGGAAATGGACTTTTCCATCATATTCTAATTTATTGAGATGCACATGTACACTGTAAAAAAATAATCTGTTTAATTTACGGTAAAATACCGGCAGCTGTGGTTTCCAGAACTTCACCGTAAAAAATACAGTGAGTGGGTTTTCTCCCCTTAATTTAAACGTAAATATCAGCAAAAACTGTAATTTAAACTGAATATTGCTGTTATTTTTCAGGTAATTGTGTCATTCATTCACACAACATTAATTTGCATGAAAATGTTATATTTTTACAGCATTTTTCCAGTTTATGGCAGAAAAAAAGTTTGTGCTATTCTTTGATTTGCTTTAATTAAAAGTGTCTATTACGGTGATATACAATTTTTAATTTTACGCCCTATTTCTGATGTGTTTGACTGTAATTTCTACAAACATTTTTTACAGTGTACATGAAAGTTGAAATCTCAAATATATCAATGCCTTTTATAAATTCTTGGACAAATACAACCCTTTGAGACTTGGATGCTGGGAAGCAGCATGTGGATGAGCTGCACCGTCACTTAATGACAGTGCAGTGTATTTCAGGGGCTTACCTCAGTAAGAGGTTTTGGCAGGCGCTCCAGTGCAAACTGGTGGTGGCAGAGTTCACAGTGGCCACTATTGGAGGCGGTGAGCCAGTGCTCCAGACAGGCCCGGTGCACCATGGCCAGGCTACCAGAGCACTCGCAGGGGGACAGCAGCTCTCCTGAGGACTTGCCTTCATGGCAGATCCTACAGAATGGCTCCTCGCTGCACAGATGGAGACAGCCAACAGTTATGAGAGAATAGAGGGTACACACAGTAAAAACATGTATACCTTCCCTCACTGGAATATATTCTATTTGATTTAAATCTAAGTGAAATTACAACATGCTTTCAGAAGAGTCCAAAGGAACACCAGGTGGAGTAATGCACTGCACACTGTCCTTTCTCAATACATTTCTTTCACTGAGTTTTGTCAACACAATCAGATAATAAATCCATTGAACAAGGAAATCCAACCCTCTTCAACAAAACGCAAATACAATATAGAGCCCTGATTAAAAAAACTGAATGCTAAAAAAATGCATAAATTAGAATATATTTACAAAAGAAAGGAAGAATCTGAAGTAAAGTAAGAATCTGATCCATCCTGCAACAGAGAGAGAGAGAGGAGCCGTCCACTGCTGTTTTTTTGGTCCATCAAGGTTTTGTGTAGCGGATGATCTGGGTATTTCATGATGGCCTGGAACATCTTGACAGGTCATCTCTCCACCACCTCCTCCAGTGAGTCCAACCTGGCTCCAACCACAGAACCAGCTCTTTAGACCAGTCTGTCCAACCGCCTTGCATCTCTGTGTCTGATGCTGCCTCCCCAGCAGACTGCAGCATTAAACAACACACTACCACCACAGACTGATAAAACATCTGCAGCATCTTACTACAGATGTCAAGAGATCTGAACTCCAATTAGTCCAACTTGTTATAAATGGTAAATGGAGTGCACTTATATATCGCTTTTATCCAAAGCGCTTTACACTACACACTACTCTCATTCACCCATTCACACACACATTCATACTGATGGCCGAGGCTACCAGGGCACACTGGTCCCACCGGCCACCATTGGAAAGTCATTCACACACTGGTGAACGCAGCATCGGGAGCAATTTGGGGTTCAGTATCTTGCTCAAGGATACTTCGACATGTTGGCTGCCATGGTCGAACCACCAACCTTCCGATCACTGGATGAACGCTCTACCAACTGAGCCACAGCCGCCCATACTACACCTAGATACTTATAACTTGGCAGCACCTCCATGTCCACCACACAGGTATTCACTGGCTGAAGGGGGGCTTGAACCTGCAGAAATCTATGATTATTTCCTTAGTCTTTTAGGTGTTCAGGAGGAAATAGTTCTTGTGACTCCAGTCACTGAAGGCTTTTATCAGATCCCTATATTCAGATTCCTGTCCATTCCTGATACAAGTGTCGTCTGAGTACTTCTGGGTGTGGCAGGACTAAGAGTTGTATTTGAAGTCCCCTGTGTACAGTGTGAATAGGAATGGAGCCAGAACAGTGCCTTGTGGAGCCCCTGTGCTGCTCATTAATGTCCCAGAAACACAGTTCCCCAACCTGACATACTGTGGTCTTCCTGTCAGGTAATCTGTGATCCAGAAATTAACTCTTAAAACAAGATAAATTAAAGCTGCAAACAGCGATGAACTGGCCCGAGCAGAGTGCACTGCAAATTATTTGTTTCTTACCAATGTAAAAAAAACTTTAGATTTAGAAGTGTTGGATAATTTATCTTGTTTTAAGAGTTAATTTCTTATTTTAAGTGTTCAACATGCTAATTTCTTGATTTAATAATCTTAATTTAAGAAATCGTGTCAAGTGAAATTATCTGTCCATGCAGCAAGATCATTTCCCTCAGATTTAGTGTTTTTACCTTGTTTTTAGACACACCTTTTTTGCAGTGTGTGTGTGCATACAATACATCCTCATAATAAACAGCTAGACAGAAGAGATCAGACTTACCTATCACTGATTGCTGAACATTCCTCAGTGGGCATGTCTGTGTGCATTGCTTCCTGGTTGCAGCTGTTGAGTTCCTCCTCCAACTTGTGTTCAGGTACTAACTTGACGTCTCCCACAGGTCTGGACACCCATGGGCCCAGGGCTTCCTCTGCTGTCATGTCTGCTATATAAGGGGCCATTCACTCATGTCAGGAGCGTCACATCTGTGAGCGGACACACACAGGTACAAGCATGTCAAAATACAAGTTTACATATACATCACACTATCCATGTGTTCAAAGATAAGACTTTTACACATTTACTGAATGGATGTGGGAACAGTTACTTTGAAACCAAAATGTAAACTCTTGGCAATTCCTGGATAAGTTGAGAGATTGTTAAAGGCACAATTTATGATCCAAAGTGCCACAAACAACACATTCTTTGATACTGATACCGAACACTAGACAACTACTAAATCTATAAGATACAAATATGTTGGTGCTGTTAAAGAGCTGTTCACATCAATGTTTGACATTTATGCATGTTTTCCTCACATATATTTTCAATGATGTTCATTCATTCATTCATTATCCTTCTCCGCTTATCCACACTCGGGTTGCGGGGTGCTGGAGCCGATCCCAGCTGACATTGGGCGAGAGGTGGGGTACACCCTGGACAAGTCTCTAGACTATCACAGGGCTGAGATGTAGAGACAATGGTGGACAACCATTCACACGCTCATACACTCCTATGGGCAATTTAGAGTCACCAATTAAACCTAAGTGCATGTTTTTGGACTGTGGGAGATCATGCAAATTCCACACAGAAGAGCCGCAAGGCTGGAGTCCCATCGGCGACCCTCTTGCTGTGAGACAAGAGTGCTAACCACTAGACCAGTGATTCCCAACAGGGGGAGGCCCGACCCCCCCAGGGGGGCACCAAAGATCCACAGGGGATTGTGAAGCCCTCTTGATTTTAAGGGGTGTAATAAATCTAATGTGTTAAATATAGATGAGTCAGCATTTAATTCATTAGTGGGACAAAAACAACTAAAGAAGGGCTACATTAAACGTTTATTAATTTATTTAAATAGAAAAATCACGATAGAAAAGTTAAAAAATAAAGGCTTTATCGCGAGAATAAGGACATGTGTAACATCCCTCCTGCAGCACAGGTAACCTCACCTATCGGTAACCTCACCTAACAACACAAACACAGAGCTAACCCGGGGGGGGGTTTACAATGGTAAAAATGTGGGTCCCTCAAGAAAAAGGTTGGGAACCACTGCACTAGACCATTCAGCATAGACAAAAAAAAAAAAAAAAAACTAACATTGAGGTCACTTTGCTATATGCATATAGCTGTAGGTCTATGGGGAAATATATGGTAAAACAATAATATAATACAGATTTGTCCTTTAATAAAGTTGCATAGTTGTACCAATAATTGCACCGAAATATGAATATGTGGATATAGAAAACCTCCATCATTAATTATGAAATGAAGAACTGGAATATGTGTGTTCAATCACTGTCATTTATGTACATTGTCATATTTTTCTAAATAAATGATAAAAATAAATATCTCTCAGAATGTGTTTTTCTTTCTTTTGAAACAGTTCTCACTCTGTGTGTGTGTGTGTGTGTGTGTGTGTGTGTGTGTGCATCAACACCGACCAGGTATTATGTTGGTTATTTTAATGTATTGAATTACATTTTGTGTTGCTCTATGAAAACCATGTCCAGCTGTTATTGTTATCTAGTGAAAACAAAAGCCATACTATACACATGTCATCATACATCATACTACTAACCATTGCAGAGAATACATGAGAATAAAAACATAGTGCAGTCTCCATAAAAGAGAAGAGGTAAACATCACAGGCTTTATGCTGGTCTCTTTTTAGGAGAAATATTTGATCAAGTCATCAGAGTCCAACTCAATGAGTTCAGATTTGTATTATCTGACTGTAGAATACCAGCCTTTCCCTTCTCTAACAGATCCAAGCCTCAGCTAACTGAAGCATGACAAGTGTCTGTATCTGGCAGGTTGAGGCACAATACTGTAGAAGAATAGTGAACTTTACCTACACTGTAACAAATTTCTGTAAGAAAACAGCCAAATTGTTACAATAACATACTGTTTTCCATTAAAAAGGTATTATACTGTAGAAAACAATGCATTCTGGGCAATATTTGTACTTGCCGTTTCCCATAAAATATATGATATGTATATATGTGATATTTTCTAATTCTCTTGTACACATTTTTAATGGCTGTATTTTACTTAACTAACTCATTCAGTATATGGTATATTAAAATGACTGAGGTTACAGTGAAGACAGCGCTTAATTCATAGTGATTGGCTTTCAGACAGTAACATGCTCTATTTACAAAAAATGACTGCATTGTATAATGCAACAAATTCAGCAGTTGCAATATTGTTTTAGTCTACTGTAAAAATCAATTAAATGCAGGATTTTACTGTAATTGAGTATGTGGTTTTATCACAGTAACATTCTGTAAAGTAGAGTAAAATTAACAGTAGAATGCTGGCAAACCTGCTGCCAGTATTTTACTGTTAATTTACAAGACAATTGTTTACAGTGTACTTCCAAGGTGCATGGAGAAGAGAAAAGAGTCTGAAAGCCCTAAGCTGAAACACATTGGTCTTTAAATAAATTAGGTTGTAGAGTCAGATAACAAGTATGATAAAAAAAAAAAAAATAGATATAATGATAAAACATACAAAGGTACACATAGTGCTACACTGTAAAAAATTTTTGCAGAAATTCCAGTAAAACACTGTCAAATTGCATCAGAAATAGGTTGTAAAATTGAACATTGTACATTACCATAGTAGATACTTTAAATTACCGTAAATCAAAGAATATCATAAAACTTATACTGAAAAAGTATACTGCCATAAACTGTAGAAAACACAGTTTTGCTGAAAAAATATAACATTATCATGTACAATTGATGGAGAAATACCGTGATGACACAATTATCCTAAAAGTAATGGGATTATTCAGTATAACTTATAGTTTTTGCTGATATTTACATTTACATACGCTACGTATTTTTTTACAGTGAAGTTCTGGCAAACACAGCTGCCGGTATTTTACCGTAAATTAAACAGATTTTTTTTACAGTTTATTTTTCTACCCTGTGATGCGGTTCATCAGTGCCTATAATACCAGTGCATCGCTGGCTTTAACTTTTACAAAAAATATGATATGCCCAACTAAAATATTATTCAAATTGTAGACCATCTTTTGATCATACACTGTAAAAAAATTCTGTTGCTTTTACAGAAAAAAATGGCAGTTGTGGTTACCAGAATAATTCTCCAAAAAATACAGTACAAATGTAAACAACTTTACAGAACAACTTGTACATTTTACTGGTATTCAGTGTACAATAAGTAATAACTGAATGTTAATTTACTGGTGTTCAATGCACAATAAGCAAAATATGCATGTAAATTTTGCATACATTATTAGTATAAAAGCAGCATCATCCTGTTAAATTAGCAGTAAAGGACGGTATAATCTACAACTTTAAAATGTATTTTTTTTAAATTACTACAGTTTTAGGATGTAAAATTTACAAGTTGTTCTGTAAAGATGTTGACATATGTACTGTATTTTTTACAGAAATATTCTGGTAACCAAAGCTGCCATTTTTTTTCTGTAAAAACAACTGGACAATTTTTCAGTGTACTAGCTGAGACACCAAATTGGGCCAGGGGCATAAACGGGGGTATCACTCAGTGATGCCCCACAAGAGAGTATCACCAACTTTATAGTTTCACTCAACTCTATGTATTTTAGCTCACATGCAACTTCTTACTGTTTTGTTTCAGTCTGACATCATCACCATCACTTCAGTGAAAGCTCTGGTTTATGCTCCGAGGCAAACTGCAGTCAAGTTAGTAACCCTCAGCCTGTTTAACTCATTTTTTGTTTATAAAGCCCATCAGCCTTATTTCCAGTAACTGTTGTCAGTGGACAAGCTTTGACAAACCCACTGCACCAAATATCAAAGAAGAATCAATGAATACAATGATATTATAATAAGAAAATAACCTTTTCAAGTTTAATTGTTCTTAATTATAGTGCAGCAGCCTGTATTGTCTTATACTATCTTGTATGTATGAGTGCAGTCTGTAGTGTAAAGCGCTTTGGATAAAAAGTCCTATATAAGTGCAGTCCATTAACCATCAAAAAAAATGAAAAGAAAATAGCCACACTGTACAAAAAAAATAAAAAACTGTTGTTTTTACGGTAAAAAAAAAAACGGCAGCTGTGTTTACCAGAACTTTACAGTAATAAATACGGTAGAACTTTTTAAAAAAAAATATTACGGTAAAAAGATATTAGCACTGTTGATTTCCTGTTTAAGATTGACATTTTATTCCATTTTTTACTGTATAAATAAAAACTTTTTCCATAAAAAGAAATGCTGTTCTGCCATATAATTAACAAGAAAATACTTTATGCATACTGCATGAATTAAAGATTTTACCATTAAATATTACTGTATATTTTTGTTAGAGATATGGTGTTTAGTACATTTAACGGTGAAAAAAAGTATTTTTACAAAAGATAAATGCAAAAATTACAGCGATGGCTTGTATATACATATTACATTATATTGCCAGTGTATTTTACAGCAAAGTAATGTTTTGTTTTGTTTTTTAAATGTAAAAAATACTGTTTTGGCTGATATACATTTACAGTGTTTCATTGTTACTGAAACTGAATTAACCCATTTATAATTTTACGGCCTTTTACTGTCATGGTTTAGCAGTTTTTCTCCGTAAAATCTACAGACATTTTTTTTTACAGTGCAGAGATTACTTGTAAAATTTATTTTTTTTCGCAAATATTTACATGATATGAACTGTTACCTGTAAATGTACCTACCTGTATCTGATGGCAGGTGACTCCCTCTTATTACATTTCTACTTAAACTTGCCTTCTTAACTGTTACAGTTAAATTAGTGTTTAATAAGACAGCACTGTTGCACAGAGTTGGTTCAGCTCACCCTCTAACATGCATTGTACCAGACTGTTGATGACAAGCTGCTGCTCGTACCAAAAAGAAGCCCGAGCAGTGACACATGAAACACAGCAGGGAAGTGTCACAGATAAAGTACAGCTAGAGACAGCTCAGTCAGAAGGCTTTAAACCACAGCTTGTATAAAGTAACAAGTCCATATCTAACAGCAGTCTTACCAGCAGCTTGATATCCACAAACACTCTGTTGGTGTGTGTTCCCATACAGTAAACAGCAGCCTGTTCCTCTGTGTACCAGTCCGTGTGTGAAGCTTTCCTTCTAAAGCCTGCCAGCAGATTAGCGAAGCTGACGGTCGGCGGTGAGAATAGTGAGGGATTAGACGGAGGGGAAAGTAAGGGCCAGGCCAGACAAATGGAAATCACATCAGAGTGAGTTACACCAAGCAGGAGCAGCAACTCACCACATCCCCCTTAATCCTGTTAGGGGGCACCAGGCGGGCAGCAGAGCCAGCCTCTCTATGGTAATGTATGCTGAAGCTCAGCTACCATGACACTGTGTTGTTGTTGTTGTTTTTGTTGTTTTTCATTAATTTAGACCCCACTCCGTAGTTCTGCTACAATGGAAATAAAACTGAGCAAACGGATTGTACAGGAACATATATGTCCCCTATTAAAAATGATTGGCTTGTTTTACACAGCAGCCCACAGTGCACACATTTTATTTGCCCCTTCACTTTGACTCAGCACACAGTACTGCACCCACATCTAAAGAAACATAGCCTTAACCCATTTAATTTGATTAATTTATTTAAATGTAGCCTCTCTATTCTGCACAAATTCTATAGCAGGATTCAGACCATCATCCAGAGATACCCAGGAAGAGACATTACCATCTTAATGGGAGACCTCAACGCAAAAATTGGAAGTAACAACAGAGGCTTTGAGAGGATAATGGGGCAGCATAGTCTTGGAGAGATGAACGAAAACGGGGAGCGTTTCGCAGACCTATGTGCAACAACCTTGTCATAGGAGGAAGTGTTTTCCCCCACAGGCGAGTACACAAAGCCACATGGGTATCACCGGACCTCTCCATTGAAAACCAAATAGACCATGTATGCGTCACAAAGAAGTTTAGGAGGTCCCTCCTAGATGTACGAGCCAGAAGAGGAGCTGACGTAGCATCAGACCACCATCTCCTCGTTGCCAAAGTCCAATTGAAGTTGAGGAGAAACTGGACAGGTGAGAAGAACCGGAGAAAAAAATTCAACACCACACTATTAAGAGATTCAGCAGCAGCAGAGAAATTCAAGATCACGCTAAAGAATAAGTTCCAAGCCCCGCAAGAGCTAGATGAAGGTGAGGAAAGAGACATAGATGGGATGTGGAAGGTGGTAAAGGAAGCTGTAATCACAACCTGCGACGTAGCACTGGGACCACAGAAAGGTAACCACAAGCCGTGGATATCAGCAGAGTCAATAAAGAAAGTGGAGAAGAGGAAGGAAAAGAAGGCAGCCCTAAACAGCAGTTGGACAAGAGCGGCACAAACAGAGTACAGGGAAGCAAATAAGAATGTGAAGAAAAGCTTGAGGACAGACAAGAGGAACTACATAGAGGCCCTTGCATTAGAAGCAGAAGAAGCAGCTAGACATGGGAATTTGAAAGACCTGTACGACCTCACCAAAAAGCTGGCAGGAAAGACCAGTAAACCTCAAAGACCGGTAAAGGACAAAGAGGGAAAGCCAATAACTGGGGATGAAGGACAGAAGAAAAGATGGATGGAACATTTCAAGGAAATACTTAACAGACCAGCCCCACAAGACCCACCATACATCCATCAGGCAGACAGAGATCTGCCAATAGACCTCAGTGCACCAAGTAGAGAGGAGTTTAGGGAAGCCATTAAAAAACTCAAAAACGGCAAGGCCGTAGGACCAGATAGTATCCCGGCCGAGGCACTGAAGACAGATGCAGAGATCATCGGAGAGATGCTCCACCCCCTATTCAAGAAGATGTGGGAAGAGGAAAACATCCCGTGTGAATGGAAGGAGGGTTATCTTGTTAAGATGCCAAAGAAAGGGGGTGGTCTGTAGTGTAGTGGGTTACACAGGCGCCCCATGTGCAGAGGCTATGTGCGAATCCGGCCTGAGCTCCCTTTGCCGCATGTCCTCCCCTCTGTCACCCCCTTTCTATCTGTCTCACTATCAATAAAGCCTTGAAAAATGGCCAAAAAAAAAAAAAAAAAAAGATGCCAAAGAAAGGGGACCTGAGCAACTGTGCAAACTATAGGGGGATCATGTTACTATCCATCCCAGGAAAGGTCTTCTACAGGATCTTACTGGACAGGATGAAAGATGTGATTGATCCTCAGCTCAGAGACCAGCAGGCTGGCTTCCGCAAAGACAGATCATGCATAGACCAAATTGCCACACTGCGCATCATCCTGGAACAGTCACTAGAGTGGAACTCACCGCTATTCGTAAACTTCGTCGACTACGAGAAGGCTTTTGATAGCGTGGACAGGGAGACCCTCTGGAAGCTTCTCAGACACTACGGAGTGCCAGAGAAACTAACCAACATCATCAGAAACACCTATGAGGGAATGACCTGCAGAGTGATTCATGCGGGACAACCTACCGACGCTTTCTGCGTACAAACAGGAGTGAGGCAGGGATGCCTTCTATCACCGTTCTTGTTCCTCCTGGTGATGGATTGGGTAATGAAGCAATCCATAGCAGAAAAGAAAAATGGCATTCAGTGGACAATGTGGATGCAGCTCGATGACCTGGACTTTGCGGACGACCTCGCTCTTCTCTCTCACACCCAGCAGCAGATGCAGGAAAAGACCAGCACCATCGCAGCCAACTCTGCTCGCCTCGGTCTTAACATTCACAGAGGGAAGAGCAAAGTCCTGAGAGTCAACTCTGCCAGCACTGCACCCATCATGCTGGAAGGTGAAGCTCTGGAGGAGGTTGAGGAGTTCACCTACCTTGGCAGCATTGTCAACAAGCAAGGTGGCACAGATATAGATGTGAGAGTCAGGATTGGCAAGGCCAGAGTAGCATACCTCCAACTAAAGAACATCTGGAGCGCAAAAGACCTGGCCACCACAACAAAGATCAAGATCTTTAACAGCAATGTGAAGTCAGTCCTACTCTACGGTGCGGAGACATGGAGGACAACAGTCAAAACTACAAACAAAATCCAGTCATTCATCAATACCCGTCTGCGACGAATCCTCCAGATCCATTGGCCCAACACCATCAGCAACAAAGAACTGTGGAAATGCACCAACCAAAAGCCAGCGGACGAAGAGATCCTCCAACGGCGTTGGAGATGGATAGGCCATACTCTCCGCAAACCAGCCACAAACACCACAAGACAGTCCCTCAAGTGGAATCCTCAAGGGAAAAGAAAGAGAGGTCGACCACAAAACACCTGGCGCAGAGACTGGGAGGCGGATGCCAAGAAAATGGGCTACACTTGGGGACAGCTTGAGATGCTGGCCCAGGACCGAGATGCTTGGAGAACTCTTGTTGGCGGCCTAAGCCCCAGAAGGGGTAGTAGGCGATAAGTAAGTAAGTAAGTATCTATTCTGCCCTACAAAGTCTAACTGCAGTAACTACACAAAAGGTAAAACTGAGAAAAAACTGCTTTAAAGTTTTTTAACATGTTTTAACTGGCCAGCCAAATGTGTTATATGTAGATGAGTGATATGACACTTATTTCTACATGTATTGATGATGTAATTTTATCCTTAAAAATCATGACCTTTGACCCCAAAAACGTAGTTACTGCACCGCCGTAAAAGGTTCTAGTAGTAATGCAGAAACAGAGAGCAGTAACTACAATGTTGTTGTCGTCTTTCAGCTTTTATATTTTGTTTTCAGTGAATAAACATTTTCAAATTGATTTTGTGTATTTAAATTGTTTAACAACTCTATTCAAATATTTGCATATTTTAGAATTAATATTATGAAGAAATGTTATATTTTAGTCTCAATATAATTTGATCTCACTTTTTTGCTTCATCAATAACTAGATATAATTTCCCTTTCAAATAAACGTATAATTTCTATTATTTTTATGTTTAAATTAGTATGTATATCCAAAGCAGACTGTGGTAAGTGCAATCACTGCTTGGTTTTGAGTTGGATTTTGTCATTTTTATATAATTATTTCTATGAAATAAAGCAGAATTGAAATCTAAAACTTTATCACAAGATAAAACAGACATCAAGGAGTTAATTTTTAGTTATAACTCAATTTTGACCAAAAATGTAGTTACCACAGTTAGACTTTGTAGCCAGAGTAGTGCACCCGTATCTAAAGAAATATAGCCTTACCCCATTTAAAGTGATGTACACTCAGTTATAAATGACCATTTTTATCATAGGCTTTAGAGTTTAGTCTACAGTAATTTCTTTTATGAATATTATTGAGAAATTTTAATCAGGTTCACTTGTGTGAAATATTTGACAGTGGTATAACCTTTCATTTGAAAAAACAAGTTACATATTTTGTTCAATTATGTTTAATCAGCTGAGGAGTACATATAAAAACATCACGTCTTCCCTGTCATCCTGATTTCTAGAAGATGCTTTTGTATCATGCTTTTGTATCATGCTTTTGACATGCTTTTGTATCATCTTGTTTAGATTTTCGAAATGTATTGTGTCCAGGATCAACAAAAAAAGAATAACTCTCCTTCAGCAGGTAAAAAACAGCTGCTCGGCTAAACATAACTCCTGTTCCAGCTTCTTCACTGGTTATTAGAGTTAGAATTGACTGTAAGAGTTTATAGATCACCTTTGAAGCACCAGTTTAGCTACCTGTTATTCAGCTCAATTCCTGCTCCCTAATTATTATTATTATTATTATTATTATTATTATTATTTTCATTAGTAGTAGTAGTAGTAGTAGTAGTTGTAGCAATATGCTAAGGCCGACCTTTGACCCTGTAATTACTCAGGAGTGTCTTCTCATTCACAAATGAAAATAAATGCACTCATTGAACTGTTAATAGTTGCAGGTAAAAAAAAGATAGATTCATTTTGTGCACGTGTGCGCTGCCTAGGAAGTAATTGTTACAATTACCCATACAAAGGCTGAAGTAAACATAACTTAGTTTAACTACTTACCATCCCGACATGCCATTTTTATTTTCTTCCTGAGGCCATAGTGGGCTCAATTTTAGAAACATACTGGAGATACTAGTATCACACGAAACTAGAAGGTCTAAGAAATTCATTGTTATGTCAGGAAGATGTTGAAATAAAGCTGAAATTAAGAACCTATATTCGCAGCCAGTGCTAGAAACTAAAGAAAATATAATAACATTTCTAGACTCCCTAGATCTACCTACAACTGGAGATCATCAAAATAAATGTTTAACATCACAGATTACAGAAAAAGAACTTGAAACAGCACTGAATACTGCATTACAATCTGGTATGGCAGCTGCACCGCTGCAGACAGGGAGAGGCTGCACAGAGTCATAAAGGCAGCACAAAAGATCATCGGCTGCCCTCTCCCCCCCCCGATGGACATCTACACCTCCCGCTGCCTCAAAAGAGCCAGAGCAATCACCAAGGACAGCTCCCACCCTGGCTCCGCCCTGTTTGACCTGCTGCCCTCAGGGAGGCGCTACAGGTGTATTAAGGCCAGAACAAACAGACTCAAGAACAGCTTCTTTCCCAAGGGCATAATCACCCTTAACTGCAGTATGAACTGATCTTCCCTCTTGTGCAATACCTCCAAACAAGTGCAATATCTCACATGTATATGGACCATATTTATCTTTCACTGCTGCAATTCAAAGTGTGCACCTTATGTCTGTTTGTATATTATTTGTATGTTATTATTATTATTATTTCTGAGACATTGTCTCTCGCACTGACTTGGTGGTGTTTATTAATTTCATTGTACCCAGGTACAGTGACAATAAAAGTGATTCTGATTCTTATTCTGATTCTGAATAAACTTAAAAATAATAAGACACCAGGAAGTGATGGACTACCAGCTGAATGGTATAAAATATTTAGAGAAGAACTGAATCCAATACTTCTTAATTCTTTTAATTGGTCATTCGAAAACAAATCATCTCCACCCTCATGGAGTGAGGCGATCATTTCTGTTATCCCCAAGGAGGGAAAGAATAAAATGTTGTGTAGTTCATATAGGCCGATTTCAGTTCTAAACCAAGACTATAAACTTTATGCATCAATAATGGCCCGAAGATTAGACTCATTTATGCCAGAATTAATTGATAGTGACCAAACTGGGTTCATCAGGGGGCGTCAAACACATGATAATATCAGACGCTCTCTTCATATAATACAGAACATTAGGAAAAATAAAACGAGTGCAGTGCTGGCAAGCCTAGATGCAGAGAAAGCTTTTGATTGTGTTAGTTGGGAATATTTATTTTTAGTTTTGAAAAGATTTGGTTTCAATGAAAAAGCTATTAACAATTTTAAAACATTATATACTGCCCCTACAGCAAGAATTAGGATAAACGGAAGCCTCACTGATCGTATAAATCTGGAAAGATCCACACGTCAAGGATGCCCTTTATCGCCAGCCCTTTTCGCGCTGTACTTGGAACCTTTGGCACAGGCAATACGAGAAAACTGTAACATACAGGGAATTCTGATTGATAATACAGAACAAAAAATAGCGATGTACGCAGACTGTCTTGCTTTACATTAATAACCCAGGAAAATGCCTTCCTATCATTTTAGATCTCCTTGATGTATTTGGCACATATTCGGGTTATAAACTCAACATACAGAAAACTCAAATATTAACGTTCAATTATGTTCCCTCACCGGAGCTCAAACACAGAATACCAATTGATTGGTCTCAAAAAGTAATTAAATATTTGGGAATTTGGTTGACATACTGTCCTAACGATTTGTATAAAAAAAACTATGAAACTGTGAACAAAAAAACCAAAGAAGACCTTGGTAGCTGGTCATCTTTTTTACTAAGCTTCGGTGCAAGAATCGACCTTATAAAAATGTCTATTTTACCTAAACTATTATATCTCTTTATGTCACTGCCTATCAAAATTCCAACTAGTCAATTTCATGAATGGGACAAGCAAATTTCAAGTTTTATTTGGAGAGGGAAAAAACCAAGGATTAGATACAGTACATTGACTATTAATAAAGAAAGAGGTGGGATGTCTCTCCCTAATCTCAAGGATTATTACCATTCTGCTCAGTTAAAATATATGGTCCTTTGGTGTGATAGTGGATATGAGGCAAAATGGAAGGATATGGAAAGGGAATGCAAAGGCATCCCCATACAAGCAATGATTGGTGAAAACAAATTAATGACAACCTTTCAAGAGCATTTGAGCCCATTTGTCTCCTTTACATTACACACCTGGTTTGGGGTTGTGAAACAATTCAACTTGTGGAATCAATTGAAAAAAATCAGATGGGTTGGACATGACACTGATTTTAAACCGAATGGTATGGACTCTCGGTTTAAGTACTGGACCAATAAGGGTATTACTGCCTATTGTAATATAATGGAAAAAAATATGCTACAAAGTTTTCAAGCACTGAAAGAAAAATATAACTTAGAAAATCACGATTTTTTTAGATATTTACAAGTACGTCAATATTTTATGAAAGAAATCCGGGAAAATGAAACTGCAGAATTAAACGAAATAATACAACTAATAATATGGGCATATAATGGTACCTGTAAATCTGTTATTTCAAGGCTTTCCCAAGGCATTGCAAAGAGCAGAGATAATACCACAACATACATCAAAGAGAGATGGGAGAGAGAATTAAATGACAAAATAACCTGTAAACAATGGGATAATATGTGTGGTAATGCTTTTTCCACGTCTTGTTCTATGTATTGGCGTGAATTCTGTTGGAAGAACCTTGTTAGTTTCTTTGTAACACCTAAAATGAAAACATATTCAATAACAACGGTTCACACATGCTGAAGGAAGTGTGGAAATGACGAGGCAAACCACTACTACATCTTTTGGAGTTGCCCAGGACTACGACCTTTTTGGGACGATATTGTGGAAACCATACGAAGGATACTGGGACAACAGGTTCCTCTGCCATTTACAACTCTTTTTCTAAGTGATTTACCAGACGGGATGGCAGAAAATGATAGATACCTCTTGAGGATAATGTCTGCAGCAGCAAAAAAAGCTATCACCCGTAAGTGGCTGCAGTCAGACCCACCCACAACCTCTGACTGGTTAGAGGTCATTAAAGAAATTCACCAGATGGAGAAACTAACCTTCCTGCTTAGACTAAAAAAAGGCCTGTATTATGCAAGATGGAAAAAATGGACGGCGTTCTTGACAAACGAGGAGGGTCATTCATGAATCCCCCCCCCTTCTACTTTTATTTTATTGTCTTGCTAATGCTCTGTTTAACGTGGGGTATAACCGCCAGATACATTCCAAGGGACATATATTGTTTGGACTGAGTAGTGCAAAATTTTATTTGTTGATCGTCCTCACGTGATACAATTGCCTGGCTATGTTATTTTTCATTTGAATGTACTGTGATGTTGTCATGTTTGACTATTCCTGACATAAAAACTAATAAAAATATAAGTATAAAAAAAAAAAAAAAAAAAAGCTGCAAAGTACACTGTAAAAAAAAAAGTAAGTAAAATACCAGCAGCTTTGGTTGCCAGAACTTCACCGTAAAAAATACAGTGAGTGGGTTTTCTACTGTAAATTTAAATGTAAATATCAGCAAAAACTGTAATTTAGACTGAATATTCCTTGTTTTTTTTAGGGTAACTGTGTCATTGTGACATCATGGTATTTCTCCATTAATTTTACAAGAAAATGTTATATTTTTACAACATAACTGTGTGTTTCCTACAGTTTATGACAGTGAAAGTTTTGTGCTATTCTTTGATTTACGGTAATTAAAAGTGTCTACTACGGTGATATACATTTCTTAATTTTACGCCATATTTCTGATGTAATTTTGTGTGCTTGCTTGCAAAAGCACACTAATTGTTATTCCGTGGGCTTATTAGTGCCACGGCTGAGCAGCGAGGCACTCATCTTCACTGCAAGCAGTGAGGATGAGTGCCTCGTGCGAAGCACGAGGCATCTCTTATTATTGCTCATGTTTATTATTTATTTTGTGTGCTTGCTTGCAAAAGCACACTAATTGTTATTCCGTGGGCTTATGTCTCTTTATTATTATTCTTCCGTTTCTTCCGTGGTGTTTTTTCGGTCGACTACTCCTCCCAGAGTTTTGGTCACACATATACAAAAAAGGTATCAAATCGATCGGCTCGCCCATGACAAGTGTGCTATGACTTTTATAAGGGTTTCGACAAACGGTTTTCAAATTATTGGGCAAAAACACGTCAAAAAATCCCCCCAATGTAACCCTATGGAGACTCTAGAGTGGTGATGTAATCAAACAGAGTGGAGAGGGAGAGAACGAATTGTCAAAAAATAAATTTGAAAACTGCGCTCCAGGCCGCAAATTTCACTCTACAGAAATAATTTATACATAGAAACGTAGGAAAATTTGTCCTCTCACTCACAATCCTCTGGTAAAGCTGTCAGAGTTATAGTTTTGGCGCAGGACACACAGATGCACAAACAAAACGCACCAACTGCCTCATTGGCTCCCATATTAAAAACGCAGGAAAATTTCATAAAAAAGTAGATGTAAGTGTTTTTTTAAATCGCTCTAACAAAGCTATTTTTTCATTTTTCTTTAAAAAAAATATATGTAGACGTTGAGGAAGAACTCAGGACGCTCAAAGTGAAGTCAGATCAATGATAGGTATTATGGTTTTGCCAAAAATGCTTTCTGTTCGAGGCCAGAATTTTCAGTTTGTCCACCTCTGTCTGCCCCGGTGGCGGAACTGTCAGTTAATTTCAGTTGATTGCTCTGCTCTTATTGGTCGACTCCACCGGGCACCTGGTTGCTTAGCTACCAAAGCCCCCCCCCCCCTCCTCCTCCAACACAGACATTCTAACTGATAACTGTCAGTTTACTCTCAGTGAACAAACATGGCGTTTTCTTCATAAAACATGAGACCTTATAACTTGACCATACATTGTCCAATCTGCCTCAAACTTGTCATGCATGATGATGGTTCATCACTTATCAGTTCTACGTAACAATAATTGATAAATTCCCGCCCTTTTTGATTAGCCACGCCCCCTTTTACTAACTAGTGAACCGTTTGTCCTAGAGACTTGTACGAGGTGTCAGTGCACTCAGCAGAAAGTCCCTGTTTAATCCCTGCCCCTTTTGATAAGCCACGAGAGTCACGGTCCAGAGGCAAGCACACAATCAAAATTTCTTTGGAAATTTTCTAGTTAGTGCCACGGCTGAGCAGCGAGGCACTCATCTTCACTGCAAGCAGTGAGGATGAGTGCCTCGTGCGAAGCACGAGGCATCTCTTATTATTGCTCATGTTTATTATTTATTTATTTATTATAGATTATTCTTCCGTAAAAACTTTGGCGCGTAACTAGTCTCGCAGCTTTGAGAAATCGCGAAAAGTAAAAACGTCAAAAGTTGTGCCCTAATCGGGAATCGTGTGGAATGACTTTTATTAGCGATCGGAGCGCACGTTTTCGCACAACGTGCACAAACGTGCACTTTTTGGCCCATCCGGAACGCATTGCGCCAACTTTGGGGCCTCACCATTCGCAAACCGTTGCTCGTAAAATTCCGAACCGATTTAGAAAGTTGTAGGGCCTGAATTTAACTCTAGTCCTGTGAAATTTCAAAGCCATTGCACGTATAGTTTTCGCACGAAGTGCGAAAACATTTCCATTTTTCCAAACTAATGGGGAGGGCGATTTTCCCATGTGTGTGTATTGCGCGGAATGTTCAGACTCTAGAGCGGTGATGTCATCAAGCAGAGTGGAGAGGGAGAGAAGGAATTGTCAAAAAATAACTTTGAAAACTGCGCTCCAGGCCGCAAATTCCACTCTACAGAAATAATTTATACATAGAAACGGAGGAAAATTTGTCTTCTCACTCACAATCCTCTTGTAAACCTGTCAGAGTTATAGTTTGGGCGCAGGACACAGAGAAGTGCCACCAAAACGCATCAACTGCCCCATTGAGTCCCATATTGAAAACACGTGAGGATTTTTGAAAAAATCAGATGTAAGAGTTTTTTTAAATCGCTCTAACAAAGCTATTTTTTCATTTTTCTTAAAAAAAAATATATGTAGACGTTCAGGAAGAACTCAGGACGCTCAAAGTGAAGTCAGATTAGAGATAGGTGTTATGGTTTTGCCAAAAATGCTTTCTGTTCGAGGCCAGAATTTTCAGTTTGTCCACCTCTGGCTGCTCACTTTAGCAAAGCATTGTCAGTGACAGTTAGTTTCTGTTGATTGCTCTGCTCTGATTGGTCGACTCCACCTGGCCACGTGGTTGCTTAGCTACCAAAGCCCTCCCCTCCTCCAACACAGACATTTTAACTGAAAACAGTTAACTCTTTTAACTTGACCATACATTGTCCAATCTGCCTCAAACTTGTCATACATGATGATGGCTCATCACTCATTGTCTTCATAACAATATTTCATAAATTCCCGCCCCTTTTGATTAGCCACGCCCCCTTTTACTAACTAATGAACCGTTTGTCCTACAGACTTGTATGAAGTGTCTGTGAACTCAGGACAGAGTCCCTGTTTAATTGCTGATTGAAGCCACGCCCCCATTGAGTAACCACGCCCCGTTTTACTAACTTGTGAACCGTTTGTCCTACAGACTTGTATGAGGTGTCTGTGAACTCAGGACAGAGCCCCTGTTTTACTGGTGATTGAAGCCACGCCCCTTTTTAGTAGCCACGCCCCTTTTTACTAACTAGTGAACCGTTTGTGCTACAGACTTGTATGAGGTGTCTGTGAACTCAGGACGGAGCCCCTGTTTTACTGGTGATTGAAGGCATGCCCCCTTGAGTAGCCACGCCCCTTTTTACTAACTTGTGAACCATTTGACGTACAGACTCGTATGAGGTGTCTGTGAACTCAGGACAGAGTCCCTGTGTGAATGGTGATTAAAGCCACGCCCCCTTTGAGTAGCCACGCCCCTTTTACTAACTAGTGAACCGTTTGTCCTACAGACTTGTATGAGGTGTCTGTGAACTCAGGACAGAGTCCCTGTTTGACTGGTGATTGAAGCCACGCCCCCTTTGAGTAGCCACGCCCCTTTTCACTAACTAGTGAACCGTTTGTCCTACAGACTTGTATGAGGTGTCTGTGAACTCAGGACAGAGTCCCTGTTTAACTGCTGATTTAAACCACGAGAATCATCCGGCAGTAGTCCCGTGGCACTCCAAAATTTCCCTGGAATTTTGTTTCTAGTTATAGATTATTCTTCCGTAAAAACTTTGGCGCGTAACTAGTCCCACAGCTTTGAGAAATCGCAAAAAGTAAAAACGTCAAAAGTTGCGCCCTAATCGGGAATCGTGTGGAATGACTTTTATTAGCGATCGGCGCGCACGTTTTCGCACAACGTGCACAAACGTGCACTTTTCGGCCCATCCGGAACGCATTGCGCAAACTTTGGGGCCTCACCATTCGCAAACCGTTGCTCGTAAAATTCCGAACCGATTTAGAAAGTTGTAGGGCCTGAATTTAACTCTAGTCCTGTGAAATTTCAGAGCGATTGCACGTATAGTTTTCGCACGAAGTGCGAAAACATTTCCATTTTTCCAAACTAATGGGGACGGCGATTTTCCCATGTGTGTGTATTGCGCGGAATGTTCAGAATCTAGACTGGTGATGTCATCAAGCAGAGTGTAGAGGCAGAGAAGGAGTTGTCACAAAATAAATTTTAAAACTGCGCTCCAGGCCGCAAATTTCACTCTACAGAAATAATTTATACATAGAAACGTAGGAAATTTTGTGGTCTCACTCACAATCCTCTGGTAAAGCTGTCAGAGTTATAGTTTGGGCGCAGGACACAGAGAAGTGCCACCAAAACGCAACAACTGCCCCATTGAGTCCCATATTAAAAACACAGGCGGATTTTTGAAATAATCAGATTTAAGAGTTTTTTTAGATCGCTCTAACAAAGCTATTTTTTCATTTTTCTTAAAAAAAAAAATATGTAGATGTTCAGGGAGAACTCAGGACGCTCAAAGTGAAGTCGGATCAGTGATAGGTATTATGGTTTTGCCGAAAATGCTTTCTGTTCGAGGCCAGAATTTTCAGTTTGTCCACCTCTGGCTGCTCACTTTAGCAAAGCATTGTCAGTGACAGTTAGTTTCTGTTGATTGCTCTGCTCTGATTGGTCGACTCCACCTGGCCACGTGGTTGCTTAGCTACCAAAGCCCCCCCCCCCTCCCTCTCCCCTCCTCCAACACAGACATTTTAACTGAAAACAGTTAACTCTTTTAACTTGACCATACATTGTCCAATCTGCCTCAAACTTGTCATACATGATGATGGCTCATCACTGATTGTCTTCATAACAATATTTCATAAATTCCCGCCCCTTTTGATTAGCCACGCCCCCTTTTACTAACTAATGAACCGTTTGTCCTACAGACTTGTATGAAGTGTCTGTGAACTCAGGACAGAGTCCCTGTTTAATTGCTGATTGAAGCCACGCCCCCATTGAGTAACCACGCCCCCTTTTACTAACTTGTGAATCGTTTGTCCTACAGACTTGTATGAGATGTCTGTGAACTCAGGACAGAGCCCCTGTTTTACTGGTGATTGAAGCCACGCCCCTTTTTAGTAGCCCCGCCCCCTTTTACTAACTAGTGAACCGTTTGTGCTACAGACTTGTATGAGGTGTCTGTGAACTCAGGATGGAGCCCCTGTTTTACTGGTGATTGAAGGCACGCCCCCTTGAGTAGCCACGCCCCTTTTTACTAACTTGTGAACCGTTTGTCGTACAGACTCGTATGAGGTGTCTGTGAACTCAGGACAGAGTCCCTGTGTGAATGGTGATTAAAGCCACGCCCCCTTTGAGTAGCCACGCCCCTTTTTACTAACTACTGAACCGTTTGTCCTACAAACTTGTATGAGGTGTCTGTGAACTCAGGACAGAGTCCCTGTTTAACTGCTGATTTAAACCACGAGAATCATCCGGCAGTAGCCCCGTGGCACTCCAAAATTTCCCTGGAATTTTGTTTCTAGTTCTTATTTTTAATCTTCTGTTTCTTCCGTGGTGTTTTTTCGGTCGACTACTCCTCCCAGAGTTTTGGTCACACATATACAAAAAAGGTATCAAATTGACCGGCTCGCCCATGACAAGTGTGCTATGACTTTTATAAGGGTTTCGACAAACGGTTTTCAAATTATTGGGCAAAAACACGTCAAAAAATCCCCCCAATGTAACCCTATGGAGAGTCTAGAGTGGTGATGTCATCAAACAGAGTGTAGAGGGAGAGAACGAATTGTCAAAAAATAAATTTGAAAACTGCGCTCCAGGCCGCAAATTTCACTCTACAGAAATAATTTATACATAGAAACGTAGGAAAATTTGTCCTCTCACTCACAATCCTCTGGTAAAGCTGTCAGAGTTATAGTTTTGGTGCAGGACACACAGATGCACAAACAAAACGCACCAACTGCCTCATTGGCTCCCATATTAAAAATGCAGGAAGATTTCATAAAAAAGTAGATGCAAGTGTTTTTTTAAATCGCTCTAACAAAGCTATTTTTTCATTTTTCTTAAAAAAAAATATATGTAGACGTTGAGGAAGAACTCAGGACGCTCAAAGTGAAGTCAGATCAATGATAGGTATTATGGTTTTGCCAAAAATGCTTTCTGTTCGAGGCCAGAATTTTCAGTTTGTCCACCTCTGTCTGCCCCGGTGGCGGAACTGTCAGTTAATTTCAGTTGATTGCTCTGTTCTGATTGGTCGACTCCACCTGGCCACCTGGTTGCTTAGCTACCAAAGCCCCCCCCCCTCCTCCTCCAACACAGACATTCTAACTGATAACTGTCAGTTTACTCTAAGTGAACAAACATGGCGTTTTCTTCATAAAACATGAGACCTTATAACTTGACCATACATTGTCCAATCTGCCTCAAACTTGTCATGCATGATGATGGTTCATCACTTATCAGTTCTACGTAACAATAATTCATAAATTCCCGCCCTTTTTGATTAGCCACGCCCCCTTTTACTAAATAATGAACCGTTTGTCCTACAGACTTGTATGAAGTGTCTGTGAACTCAGGACAGAGTCCCTGTTTAACTGGTGATTGATAACCCCGCCCCTTTGATTAGCCACGCCCCCTTTTACTAACTAGTGAACCGTTTGTCCTAGAGACTTGTATGAGGTGTCAGTGTACTCAGCAGAAAGTACTTGTTTAATCCCTGCCCCTTTTGATAAGCCACGAGAGTCACAGTCCAGAGGCAAGCACACAATCAAAATTTCTTTAGAAATTTTCTAGTTTGAAAGTGTTTTACTGTTATTTCTACAAACATTTTTTACAGTGTAAGGCATTTTTTGATATGGCATGGTGTGTGATGATTGTCAAAGCGGTCATGTGACCTCCAATATCATGCGATCTCAGTAAAAAAAAAAAATCGGCTCTCTGGGTTCCCACAAGTCTCCTCTTTACATACATGCCTATATATGCAAAAACATTATTTTTCTCCTGTAGTACAAATTTGCCATTTCCGCCTACTGTATTTGAATATTTGTGCATACTGAGGGCCCTAAACTTGCTTTTAATGAAGAAAAACTGGGTAGGACTGGAAAGCTGAGACTCTTGTGGATTCAATGAGTCCAGTTTTCTTCATGTGGGATGATGTTAGTCATCAGTAGTAGCCAGTCCATTGCAGTGAGGACATTTCTAGAGTAAATTAAAGCTGCAAGCAGCGATGAACTGGCCCGAGCAGAGTGCACTGACAATTATTTGTTTCTTACCAAGATAAAAAAAAAATTAGATTTAGAAGTGTTACATAATTTCTCGTTTTATGAGTTAATTTCTTATTTTAAGCATACAACATGCTTATTTCTAGATTCAACAATCTTAATTTAAGAAATCTTGTCAAGTGAAATTATTTGTCCATGCAGCAAGATCATTTCCCTCAGATTTAGTGTTTTTATCTTGTTTTTAGACACACCTTTTTTGCAGTGTAGACCTCCAAAAGAGCCATATCTCTGAAACTTCCATGATTACCCAAATCCTCCTGAGGAGAACACAGAATAATTTCTGGCTTTCCACCCATTTTTCCAAATAAATAAATAAATAAATGAATGAATGAATGAATGAATGAATGAATGAATGAATGAATGAATGAATGAATGAATGAATAAATAAATAAAATTTGTTTACAGCAAAAGCTACTTTAGATAAAGGTAATCAGCTGTTTTTGAGTTTCACTGATTGGACAGAGTAAAACATATCAGGGTGGAGCAGGTTCTAAAAGAAGCTCTTCCATTCATAGCCTGTTTTCCTTTTCTACTCATAAGCTCAGATAAAAGTCCTGCTGGAAAATAACTCCTAAGCATGGTGGAGAAAGAGAAGGACTTTCTCAATCCCTCTCTTTCTCGCTCACTCTCTCTCTAATCCTGTCTGTTATTCATTCCCAGGCCGCTCCTGACAAAGCCCAGAGGGAACGCACATCATTGGGAATTCCTTCATGAACAGACTGAGAGGGTGGATAATTCCTTTGACAGTGGCGGGACAGAGCCCCAGACGTGCCGGATAAAAACATATATGCACAGGGCCCCGTCACGCCACTGTGGAGAAAGCCACTTCCTGTTCTCTGTGTGGCCGGCGCTGGGTGCGGGCCTGTTGCATGCTGCCTGTAGCTGCAGGTCTGGGTCGGCTGATGTTGTGTCTGGATTTAGTCAAGGTCTTTTTGCAATTTGCGGACCCCTTTAACCCCCCTCCTCTATCTGTATTGTGTTGGATGGGACCGGGGCCCTCCCTAATCCTGCTAGGAGCGAGGGGCCACTCTCCACTCTATCGATCCCTCCCTTCATCACGTCCCATAGCAGCCATTAAAAGATGTTAATCCAGCGTGTGCCCCGTCCTGGATCAATGACAGACAAAAGCACTGTTGGAGTCTGTCTGGACATTTAGTCACATATGTGCTTTATGCTTTACCTGTACGCCATCTTCATGATAAAAACTGCAACACCTGCTCCTTGGAGATAGAAGTATTATAAATAGACATAAAAATAAGGTTTTTTTTTTTATTTTTTATTTTATTTAACCTTTAATTTTTCAAACCCAGGGCCATAGGTACACTGTAAAAAAACAACAACCTGTTGTTTTTACGGTAAAAAAACGGCAGCTGCGGTTGCTAGAAGTTTACCGTAATAAATACGGTGCAACTTTTTCCTAATATTACGGAAAAATGATATTAGCACTGTTGAGGACCGTTTAAGATTACCATTTTATTCTATATTTTACCGTAAAAAAATACTTTATGAATGCTGCAAAAAATAAAGAATTTACCATTAAATATTACAGTATATTTCTGTTAGAGATATGGTGTTTAGTACATTTAACAGTGAGAAAAAGTATTTTTACAAAAAATAAATGCAAAAATTACAGTGATGGCTTGTATATACACTACTGGTCAAAAATTTTAGAACACCCCAATTTTTCCAGTTTTTTATTGAAATTCAAGCAGTTCAAGTCAAATGAACAGCTTGAAAGGGTACAAAGGTAAGTGGTGAACTGCCAGAGGTAAATAAAAAAAGGTAAGGTTAACCAAAACTGAAAAATAATGTACATTTCAGAATTATACAAGTAGGCCTTTTTCAAGTCAAGTCAAGTCAAGTCAGTTTTATTTATATAGCCCAAAATCACAAATCACAGATTTGCCTCAAAGAGCTTTACAGACTGTACATGGTACGACATCCTCTGTCCTTAGACCCTCACATCGGCCAGGGAAAAACTCCTTTAACAAACCCTTTTAGCAGGGGAAAAAGAAGAAGGGAACAAGAAATGGGTTAACAACTTAACTCTATGGAGTCTTGGGCTATTTTGTCCATTTTTGAATTCTTTTCATGTCTTTGTAAGTCATTTTGTGTCTTTTTTTAGTCCTTTAGTCCAACATAAAATGTGATTTTGAATCTTTTTTTTAACTTTCAAAACACTATCATGCTTAATAAAGAATTTTAAATGTTGCAAATGTGCATTAATTTCAGAGTACACTGAGACATTAAACTGCATCGTTTTCAATTCAATTCTGGAAAAGTTGGTGTGTTCTAAAACTTTTGACCAGTAGTGTCTATTACAGTATATTTCTGTTACAAACACGGTGCCAGTGTATTTTACAGTGGAGTAATTTATTTTTCAAAAAGAAAATGTAGAAAATACTGTTTTGGCTGATATATACATTTACAGTGTTTCATTGTTACTGAAACTGAATTAACCCATTTATCATTTTACAGACTTTTACTGTCATGTTAAGCAGTTTTTCACTGTAAAATCTACAGACATTTTTTACAGTGTACCTCAATAATATATATTTGCAAATAGCACAGAAGGACCAAGACGCTATCTGCTCGGTGGCACGGTGCGGGTGCATTTCAAAAATGGTTGCTTTTTCTCTCATTTGTCCCTTGAGATTGCAATCTCTTTTTTGAGGGAGACCTGGCCAAGATTGGTTGCCAGTTACAGATTAAAATGGCAGTGACAAAACATGGGAACAAATAGTAAAAACAGCAGAAAAGAAAAAAAAAAGTCAATATACACATTATACATACATACTGCAAAAACTGAATCTAAGTAAGATTAAATATCTTAGATCAAGGGGAAATATGCTTATTTTTTGTCTGATAAGACAGTTCTTCTTAGTCAGCATCTTTTATGTTCGACTGTTTCACTTGTTTTAATTGTTTTGGTCCTTAATTATCTAAATAAGATATTAAAGCTTGTTAATGAGATTTTATGACCTAAACTGAGTAAATACATGCTGGAAACTAGAATATCAAAAGTTACAAAGCTGTTTCATCAACACTTACAAGTATAAAACTGCTGTTTCGGCTTTGACTCCTGTACATGAAAAACTATGATAACCAATAACTCTACCTTTCACTGTAACTGTTTTTAATGTTTTTGCATATATTTTTGTCTGTGCTGTTTTGTGTTTTCCCTGTAGTCTGTTTTTTGTTTTCTCTGTAGTCTGTTTTGTGTTTTCTCTGTACTCTCGACATCATTGTAAATGAGGGGTTGCCCTCAATGATTACTCGAGAAAATAAAAAAAGGATAAATTAAAAATTTAGAAGTAATAATTTCTTATTTCAAGCATAACTAAGAGATCATAACTTTGACATAATTTTACCTCTTCACATACTTAAAACAAGCAGCCAGATGGAAATATTTGTAGCTATATCAAGAAAAGTTCACTAGTTTTCAGTCTGACTTTGTCACAGAAATCATCTTGCATTAACCCTCTGGAGTCCATGAACGCGCCGGAGCGACTTGTGACTTCTTCATGACGTCATGATGTAAAAACGAAGCAGCATGGTGCCCTGCTGTCAGCTTTTCCTAAAGTTTTGGCTTTTCCACAAGTTACCATGTCCAATTTAATGCATCAACCCTTTTTTTTTTAGCAAAGGTATAAAAAAAAAAACCTCGAAGTGTATTAACATGATTTTACTTTTTTGCAGCGATTTTTCTAATTTAGCTTTGTTTAGCATCATTTAGCATTTGTAATGCAAACTTTTGTGTTTACTGTTTTTATATATATATATATATATATAATTTATTTGTGTCTTTATCTGTGTTTTTTGTAATTTCTTTGTGGGTTTTTTTTTTGTTTTTTCTGTGTGTTTTTGTCATTTTTTGTGTGTTTTTATATTTTTTATTATGTTTTTGGTGTGTTTTGAGTGTTTTTGTATGTTTTTTGTAATTTTGTTTGTATTTTTGGTTTGTTTTTCATGTGTTATGTGTTTTATGTGTTTTACCCAGAACAAATTTTTTACGTCACTTCCATTATTTATGTAACTTCTATGGCTCTTACCCTCATCACTACTTCACTTTCAGGATTTACGTGCATTTATTTACTGTCTTTCTCAACCCTTTAACCCCTTTTTGTAAAACATTTCTTTTTTAAATTACAAACCACATTCTCTTACAATGGTACAAAACTATTTGACAGCATTTGTCATTTTGTTAAAAATGGAATTAGTTGTGATAGTCATGATTTCCACATATTTATTCTATATAATTACCATTGTTACTTGCAAATCATCTCAGAAAGTGACAAAAACTACATACTTAATTTATTATTTTAGCATAAGCATGGTGGAATAACATTAAATGTTTCATATTTACAGCAATGAATGATCAGAAGTTATGATTTCATCGCACATAGTTCATCATAATAACATTAGCTCAATACCAGTTAATTATAATTCAGTTAAGCACTCCTTTCAGTGAGATATGGTTATTCAAAATGTGCTCTACCATATGGTTGAGCAGGCAGTTCAAGGGTGAACAACTTTTAATACACTCAAAAAAAGCAAACTGGGTGTCTGTTACCTTATCCTTAGTCTAACATGCAGCTTTTACTATGTAAAATTATGGTTGAACATTTTTAAAACATGTAGTATTAGCATACAATGCAACAATTTAAAATGTACTACAATAATTTATGTTAAAACAACCTAATTCTAATGGGTTAAGATTGCAAATCAATTCTGCTTACAACTCTAGAGCAGTAGGTGGCAGTAATGAGCACATTACTGCCACCCTCTTAGTTGAAGGCCAGGGTCATAGGTCAAAGGTGAATCCCTGGCTCTGGCTGGCAAAGAGGAATCGTCATTTTGAGAAGAAATATCGCATGACACGGTGCATGTTTGTTGTATTTTCACAGCAACTTCACAAAACTCAGTTTTATCTTTTCTGCTAGTGATTCTAACAAATCCAATTTGCTTTGTGTTTTTCTTTTCCAAACTTGACACCAGCTGGGGTTATATAGGTTGACATTTATCTTGAAATTGCTGAATATAATACTGTGTCTAAAAATAATGATAATATAATATGAATAATTACTATTATGCTCATTTTAATATGATAAAGGTAATCTTTTAGGCTAAACCACTTCAACCTAACTTTGTTTTGATGGATCAGCTCCAGGCATCGATACAATAGTCTGAGATCAATTCTCAGACTCAGATGTGTGGACTTCACACTGACTCAAACCTGCGTACACAAGCTGTTTTTACCCCTTTGTACCCTCCGCTCACATCCACATCAATAAAAGCCGAGCCTTGAGTAGAAATGATCGTACGCCCACTTTACGCTCACTTTCTGTCGTACGCTCATTTGATAAATGAGGGCCATAGAGTGCACACCTCCAAAAAAATAACTTGTTCCCAGAACGAAAAAAAATGATGGAAATAATTTCCACCTAAATAAAATGCTTTAATTTAGCGAGAAACAGTTTTGTTGAGTGAACAAAATATAAATATGTTGGGTCAACATGATGTATTTGCGATACTGTTACTTAATTATCAGGGGTCAGTCCAACTAGATTTGTAAGGGTAATTGTAACATACTAACGTCATTTTCTTGGGCCATTTAAACTTATTTATGATATTATTAAGAGTTACTTTATTTAATAGGGTAGTTACAACTACTGTTTAAAATAGTGAAATACATGAATTAATTGTGCTGAGCCAACAAAACAAAGTTAGGTTGAAGTGGTATTCTCGTAAATTTGAAAGTGTTGCATTTTATGCTAAAACAACATGTTTTAAAACTGTTCAACCACAAAACATAATTTTATTTAGTAGAAGCTACATGTTAGACTAAGGATAAGGTAACAGACACCCAGTTTGCTTTTTTTGAGTGCACCTGGCTAACTCACTGCATATGATTATCAGATTGGTTGGTTTAAAACATTATCTAATGTAACCCCCTTTGATTTTGCTATCAGAAAGGGCAGTTCACGCACTTCTTTATTTGTAATGTACTGGAGCTTTAAGAATATCTAATACAGGTTGAGTTAAAAGACATTTTATCTATATGTTGTGGTTCATGTCATAAATAGCAAATGGGCAGAGCTCTGAGACTGAGACTGAGACGGGGCTTGCAAGGACTGTTTGAAGTAAGGAAAGGGGTCACTGAGTGTTTTATCTGGGGACTCAATGATTTGATGCTAGCAGACCTTTCAAGGGTCTTTTTTTAAAACACAGATAAGAGGACTGGCAAGTGGCTGGAGAGGAGCAGTCAAAACATTCCCTGGAACAGAAAACCTCACCAGACACCAGACTGAACTCTAGACAGCCTTATTTTAACCTGATTTAAACATTAATTTGCTCAGTCGTGTATAGAATAGAATAAAATAGAATTGTTAGCACAAGGAAATTGAGGCACAGATCTCCCATCGGTATAAATAACCAACCAAGGCATGCACCCATCAAACAAACAAATGAGAAAAAACCGCTCACAAATCACAAAAGTAAGGGACTGTAAGCAGAGACACATTGTAAAGGAAAAACCTATTGCATGTGTCACACAGAGAAAAAGCTTATTGCACATGTCATACATGAATGTTAGATGAGAGATTGGCTTGCAGTCTTATTTTGTATTCGAATAATATTTGTACTTTGCGTAAACCCAGCAGCCTGTTTTCTCTATCAGTACCTACCAAGATCACACAGATCACACAGATTATGATACCAGACAGGCCTTAAGCTGTCGTTTTAGACTACCTAGACCTAGGACAAATACACTGAAAAGAACTGTATTGTACAGAGCTATTGTATACTGGAATGGACTTACGTACTGCTTCATTCTTAAGTGTAAGAAATCAGGATTTAGAAGGGAATTGAAAAAAGCTGTTTTGAGTAAAGAAATTAGGTTAAATTCAGTTGACTGATATCTGTAAAGCTGCAGAGTGCCTTATTTTGTATTTTTTTGTTTAAACTTGTACAGAGACAGCTCTTAATAAGCTGATCTCTGAATGTGTCTGTGTATATGTGTGAGTATGTATGTGTAGGTGCTTGTACTATGTATGTATACTGTGTATGCATGATGCATGTGAATGTTACTGTAATGTGTCTTGCCTTTTAGGGACCCCAAGAAGAATAGTTGTCACCATGGTGACAACTAATGGGGATCCAATAAACAATAAACAAAACAATGTACATGAATGTGAAACAATGTGGCTGAAACGACACGATTGTGTCAATTGTTTCTGTTTAACAGGGCTATAGGCCTGTTGTAGAAACTGTCCCTCAGTGTGTTTGTCCGTGTTTTAAACATCCTGAAACGTCTGCCAGAGGACAGCAGCTGGAACACCCGCTGTCCTGGGTGTTACTGTCTTCAGAATGATGCGTGCCCTACTCAGACAGTGGGTGCTGTAGAGGTCCTATAGGGAGGGGAGAGGGTGACCGATGATCTTCTGGGCTGTTTTAATGACCCTCTGTAGTGCCTTTCTGTGTGCCATGGTGCAGCTGGAAAACCACACACATATACAATATGTCAGCACAGTATCCTGACACAAACCACTAGATTTCTTTCTCAGTATCCAGTGAGTATTCTTCAGAAATGAAAAGTGAGCATGTTCTCCTGTACTGCTCATCATTTAAAATATCCATTAAAGGAAGAGTCCATTTGCTTTCAGAGGACTAATCTGTGAAGAATGTTCTATCAGTCAGCACTATCAGCAGGTCCTCCAGTAGAGGAAGGGTGATGTCTCTCGGTTTTAAAATGGATCCTAAAGACAAGAGAGAAGTGAGTGTGCCAAGTGACTCATGTCAAGTGGACATCCTTATCTATGAAAGATGGGCTGGCTCTCTCTCGCAATGGCTCCACTGCTCTCAAGGCAGACTGCAGGCTTCAGACATCAGGGTAGCTGCTCTGGTTTTAGAAGAACCTTCTGGCTACAAAATGAGAAGTAAGAGTTTCTAGAATTGAGGAAAAAAAAAACAGGATGAGAGCTTCGATTTAGGGAGGATAGTGTCTCCCAGATCAGTTCTTCTGCAAGTTGATTTAAGATGTCATCAAGTCTGAGAGTGTAGTTGAGGGGGAGGAGAGGTGGGTCAGTCCAGAGCAGACTGCTCCACTCCAGGCAGCTGGTCCCTCCTCGAGGCAGCCGGCAGCCACAGGCCACCATGACGGAGTGGACCCTGCTCAAACGTCTCCTGGATGCTGTCCACCAGCACTCCACTATGATCGGTCGCCTGTGGCTCACAGTCATGGTCATCTTCCGGCTGCTCATTGTTGCTGTGGCGACTGAGGACGTGTACACCGACGAGCAGGAGATGTTCGTGTGCAACACGCTGCAGCCGGGATGCTCCACAGTCTGCTACGACGCCTTCGCGCCCATCTCCCAACCTCGCTTCTGGGTCTTCCACATCATCAGCGTCTCCACGCCGTCCCTCTGCTTCATCATCTACACGTGGCACAACCTGTCCAAGCTGCCTCACAACACCAGCCACAGGCAAGGACCAGGACCAGGACCAGGACCGGGGGACGTTCCAGGGAAGGGAGGCGCTGATGTAGAGCGAGGTGGCGGGCGGGAGATGTATGATCGGAGTTGCGACTCAGACAGCTGCTCCATCCGCTCTCATAAACATCTGGGTCACAGCCTGGCAGATGTGTTGGAGGGCATTAACGTGCAGAGCCTCCAGAGGATAGACCCCGGCAACATGGTGTCTTTGAGCCACCCCCGGGATTGCACCTTCAAGGAGGGGAGTGCAGAGGGGCCCATAGTCTCTGGAGGGGTTCTGTCTAAATGTTACATCTTCCATGTGTGTTTACGGGCTGTTCTGGAGGTGGGCTTTGTCCTGGCCCAGTGGAAGCTCTTTGGCTTCCAGGTGCCTGTGCATTTCCTCTGTAGCTCGGCCCCCTGCAGCCAGCCGGTGGACTGCTACATCTCTAGGCCCACTGAGAAGACCATCTTCCTGCTCTTCATGTTTTGCGTGGGGGTTTTCTGTATCCTGCTCAACCTGCTGGAGCTCAACCACCTGGGCTGGAAGAAGATCCGGCAGGTGGTGAAGCTGAGGGAGAGGGCATCCTGGGGAGGTTGTCAAGGCTTGAGGGGGGGGTATGAAACCTTCCCTCCAGACACTCCCTCTGTCACGTCTTCTTTTGGCTTCAGGGATGTGACCAGCACCACCTCCCTGCCCAATTTGGACCTGGTGGTGGCTCACCAGCCTGACTGGACCTGTGCTGTGAACTGTGGCAGGATGAGGCAGCCTGAAGAGGTCCTAGAGACTAGAACAGAGCAACCAAAGAGACAGGATTCCCATAAAGGAGAGAGGCAGCCTCTGAAGAGTAAGAGGACAATCAGAGAGTCCAAACAAAGAAGTGCAGAGGTCTGGATTTAGTCCATTACCACGGGGAAGCACTCTGCTGCCTTTATTTGTTTGACATGCAGATCTCACTTTGGATTTTAAAACATCCCCAGCTAAATTAAATAGTGTAAAGGATTATGTCATGCAAATTACAGAAAATATATATTTTCTTAGTGACCTTTAGTTGAACGAGTCATGCAAGTGCAATTTGTAATGTTCACAGCGTAGAGAATTGACATTTACACAATTCTACAGCAACATATGTTTTAAAAATAGACTCCATTAATCAGTTCTATAGGGGCTGTTCCTGCAAAAAAAGTAGTTCGAATGAAAACTGTTTACAAACTGTTTCATATCCAGAACCAGGACACTGCTTCTGGGAAATATAAACTGTTTCAAATAACTTTTAATGTGAAGCACATACTGCTCCAATTTACTGGCATGGAGGTGACAGCTATTTTAAAACCTGGGCACAAAAATCCCAAACTATCATGTTTAGACACAAGAAATAAAGGGGGAAAAATACAATTGGATTGTAGCTGCCAGATTTGTTGGAGGTCCAATGCAGTCTAATCCTGCCCTGCTGAGAGCTGTGTGTGGTCTTAACTTTAGAGTGATGAATCAAGGTTGGACTTTGCTGTGCTGATTGATTTGGCCTTACACTAACTCACGTTTCCAGCATTTTGACTACACCATTTATACACTGCAAAAAGGTGTGTCTAAAAAACAAGATAAAAACACTAAATCTGAGGGAAATGATCTTGCTGCATGGACAGATAATTTCACTTGACAAGATTTCTTAAATTAAGATTATTAAATCTAGAAATAAGCATGTTGAATGCTTAAAATAAGAAATTAATTCTTAACACAAGATAACTTATGTAACGCTTCTCAATCTAAAGGTTTTTTTTTTCATCTTGGTAAGAAACAAATAATTTGCAGTGGACTCTGCTCGGGCCAGTTCATCGCTGCTTGCAGCTTTAATTTATCTTGTTTTAAGAGTTAATTTCTTATTTTAAGTGTTCAACATGTTTATTTCTAGATTTAATAATCTTAATGTAAGAAATCTTGTCAAGTGAAATTGTCTGGCCATGCAGCAAGATCATTTCCCTCAGATTTAGTGTTTTTATCTTGTTTTTAGACACACCTTTTTTGCAGTGTATAAGTGAATGTGTGTTGGTTGTCCAGTGGCCTGGCCAACTGCAAAGGTCCTCTCAGGCAAGGGGTGTTAGTTGAATGTCACACCTCAGTTTACTGCATTTCCTGTTTGTATCTTTACTGACACTACCAAAATAAAGGCAAAAGTGGCAAAGAATAATGGAAAAAAAAGAGGATGGACTAAATTTTACAAACAGCTCTCTGTATGATGTAACACAATTCAGCAGAACCACAAACTACAGAGTATAGAAAGACAACTAAATTGAATTAACACACCTCTTAAACAGTTTGAACAGAATCTGAACATTATAAGCTTTATGAACATGAGATTTATTACAGGACTGTTGTATCAGACTGTATGTTTTAGTTTCAGTTCTGGGTACCTCATAAATGGCAACTGCTGTTGTGTGTGCTTTTTGTGATGTGGGTGAACTAAACCTTTATTTCACCATAAAGTAACAGACTAGATACTGCCTGTTAAACAGCTTATTAATGACTAGAGTCATTGTGTCAACAAATGTCTCTGTTGTCTATTAAACCTTTTCACATACAGCACCTCTGAATCTTAACCCATAAGAACCCATGGTGACACGGGTGTAACAAACACTTTAAATCTTCTAGATTCTCCCATATTCAGCTTTATGCTTCACCTTAACTCATTAAATCCCTAAGTGACACATACTCTACATCCTGGTGTGGTGGATGTGACTGTGACAAGAAGTGACTTGAAAAATGTGAAAAACAAAATGTGGGTGTGACTGAAAACACAAATCTAAAAAGGTATCTAATTTCAAAGCTTATTTTTTGTTACTTGGAAAAGTTAAAACCCATTTAACAATTCTAATCCGTTAATGTCCTGTATTGCATTTAACCTGTTTTGACCATATTTCCTGAACAAATTAATATAAAACAAGTTAAAAGTCACATTTTTAACCTAAAAATTGTCATGGAAAACGTGGTGTGACGTATTTGTCACAATAACAAATATGGTAATAGGCCACTCAATTATTTTCACTGTTTAAACAAATCTGGAGAGGAATTTGTTGCACTATTAATGTCACAAATTCGATATATGTTGTGGAGATGCAGAGAAAAGGCACATTTGTGTTTTTGTAAGCAGAAAACAGTGAGAAAAAAAGCATATGTGTCTTTTTATATGTGTATAAAAGTGTATGTAAACTTCTGGTTCTAACTGTATGTTGTCCACTTGGTCTGTGGTATATCCCCCATAATTTTCCTTTAAGGACAAAATGGGTCTGGGTTCTTATGGGTTAAAAACTGAATGGAGGTATCAAAATGCTCCGGCAAAGAAACACATAGTGTTTTCATAGTTCAATGATTGCAGAGTCTTAAAGCCCAAGGACATTAAATGTGTTAATTGACAGTGTTTACTATACCATGTGTAGGTTTTGGAGCTACAATGAAAATAAAATTGATGTGTATGTGCTATGTACGATGTGTTCAAAAATGCACATGATAGTAAAATCTAACACAGTTAGTATATATATGTATATATGTTTATATGTATATATGTTTATATATATATATATGTATATATGTTTATATATATATATATATATATATATATATATATGTGTGTTTATATATATATATATATATATATATATATATATATATATATATATATATACACTATGCCTAACATACTAATCAGACTTTAGTCCAAACACACAGACAGATATGCTAAGGGTCACAGGGGCAGTGGTTTTCTAATGCAGCTTGACAATGGTGAAGTTGACATTTTAGTGCATTGAGATGTCTGCAGCCTTTGACAATTAATAACAATATTTTAACTGATCAACTGGAAAAGTGTGTTGGGATAACTGGTGAAGCATTCAACTGGTTCTCTACCTATTTGTCCAAGCCAAAGTTTTTTTCTGCTGGTGACAAAGAATCCTCCTGTGCTCCGTTTACTTGTGGGGTGCCTCAGGGATCAATTCTCTGACCCATATTAATCAATTATATATGCTCCCTTTTAAGGCACTTACATCAGTTTGGTTGAGTGTTTTAACAATCCTATGCTGATGACACACAACTCTATTTCCATTAGGCTTGGTGACCTCTGGTGTCCAGCTGAGATCTGTGACTGGATGTCCCATATTTTTTTCAGTTAAATTGCAGTAAAACCAAAGTTCTGGTTTTCAGTCCAGATCAGGTTTCCATTTACATCATCGAACATCTTGGTTCGGTTCACTAGCCACTAATAGAAAATCCTCTGACCTTTGACATTAGGCTCAAATTACATTAATACTGTTATTTATTCCTGCTGATTTCACTTGAGGAATATTGCAAAAAATACACCCACTTTATTACTGGTAGCTAATAGAAATAATTATCCATGCTTTTGTTTCCTCTCACTGGGACTACTGTAATGTTCTTTACTCCCGCCAAAGAAAATATGCTGTTTCCCAGCTACAGCAAGTTCAAAACATCACAACAACAGGAAAAACAGCCACACAACAAAAGCACAAATGTGGATATTGCTATTCATATTGTATAATTCACAGATCCAGACACACACAAAGCACACATGAATGGTGGCTCCATATCTGCTTCTCATTTCATAACGCAATATATTTATTAATATATTCATTTACAACATCTATAAAACAACATTTTGCATAAATTATGCTACTGAAAAAATAAAACACAGAACTGTGCAGACAGTTTCATTTGCCTAGTCATTGGTTGTAATATGAATACTGAGGAGAGACTTGTGAACTGCAAAGGCAAACAGAGGTACAGTGTGTAAAGAGAGTTTGGGTTTAGTGTATCAAAAGTCGTCATTACTGCATTAAATAGCAGTTTGAAATGGACTAACCTTGTATTCAGTCTGAAGTGTATAAACAGAGTCAAACACAGCATTTATAGAACAATTTCTTCTTCTCTGTTGTTTTCTGGAGACTGAATGCA
The DNA here is from genome assembly GCF_030273125.1 of Centropristis striata. Taxonomy (NCBI): domain Eukaryota; kingdom Metazoa; phylum Chordata; class Actinopteri; order Perciformes; family Serranidae; genus Centropristis; species Centropristis striata. The sequence continues at coordinate 20,681,311 of NC_081518.1, forward strand.
GGAAGAAACTTCTAACGGACATTCCTCTCTTTGATGAATTGTGTTGTGACTGTGTTGCATCCTGTGCTAAGACCTCCC